>NW_026737216.1:0-47000 GCF_949786415.1 Peromyscus eremicus | reverse complement strand
TCTGCTTAGGAAACTGACAAGAACAGTAGCTCCTCTTCAGTCCAATACACTGTTCTTGCTGGGAACAGACGCGAGTGCTATTTGCACTGTGCATGGCATTGGGACCACAATAGTGACTTTCCTTACCAGAAAACAACTCTTGCTCGTAGGACCAAAAACTGGATGTGACTCAACTCCATTTAGGAATGGGAAACAAACTCTAGCTTGCCTTACAAGAAACACACTCTGCTTTTGAGAAAAGAGCACTCTTCTATTCTACTGTGTTTCCTATGGTGTCCGAACAGTGAGCTTGCTCAGAAAAAAAGAACTGTGCTTCCTACACACACGGGCCATATCTAGTTCAACTCTGCTTAGGAAACTGACAAGAACAGTAGCTCCTCTTCAGTCCAATACACTGTACTAGCTGGGAACTGACGTGAGTGCTATTTGCACTGTGTATGGCAATAGGAGCACAATAGTGACTCTTCTTATCAGAAAACAACTCTTGCTCATAGGACCAGAAACTGCATGAGATTCAACTCCATTTTTGACTGGGAAACAAACACTAGCTCGCCTTACAAGAAAGACACTCTGATTTTGAGAAAAGAGCACTCTTCTACTCTACTGTGTTTCCTATGGGGTCGGAATAGTGAGCTTGCTCAGAACAAAAGAATTGTGCTTCCTACACAAAGGGGCCATATCTAGTTCAACTCTACTTAGGAGACTGACAAGAACAGTAGCTCTGCTTCACTCCAATACACTGTACTTGCTTGGAACAGACGCCAGTGCTATTTGCCCTGTGTATGACAATGGGAGCACAATAGTGACTCTTCTTACCAGAAAACAACTCTTGCTCGTAGAACAAGAAACTGCATGTGATTCAACTCCATTTAGGACTGGGAAACAAACGCTAGCTCGACTTACAAGAAACACACTCTGCTTTTGAGAAAAGAGCACTCTTCTACTCTACTGTCTTTCCTATGGGGTCCGAAGAGTGAGCTTGCTCAGAACAAAAGAACTGTGCTTCCTACACACGGGCCATAGCTAGTTCAACTCTGCTTAGGAAACTGACAAGAACAGTAGCTCCTCTTCAGTCCAATACACTGTTCTTGCTGGGAACAGACGCGAGTGCTATTTGCACTGTGCATGGCATTGGGACCACAATAGTGACTTTCCTTACCAGAAAACAACTCTTGCTCGTAGGACCAAAAACTGGATGTGACTCAACTCCATTTAGGAATGGGAAACAAACTCTAGCTTGCCTTACAAGAAACACACTCTGCTTTTGAGAAAAGAGCACTCTTCTATTCTACTGTGTTTCCTATGGTGTCCGAACAGTGAGCTTGCTCAGCAAAAAAGAACTGTGCTTCCTACACACACGGGCCATATCTAGTTCAACTCTGCTTAGGAAACTGACAAGAACGGTAGCTCCTCTTCAGTCCAATACACTGTACTAGCTGGGAACAGACGTGAGTGCTATTTGCACTGTGTATGGCAATAGGCGCACAATAGTGACTCTTCTTATCAGAAAACAACTCTTGCTCATAGGACCAGAAACTGCATGAGATTCAACTCCATTTTTGACTGGGAAACAAACACTAGCTCGCCTTACAAGAAAGACACTCTGATTTTGAGAAAAGAGCACTCTTCTACTCTACTGTGTTTCCTATGGGGTCGGAATAGTGAGCTTGCTCAGAACAAAAGAATTGTGCTTCCTACACAAAGGGGCCATATCTAGTTCAACTCTACTTAGGAGACTGACAAGAACAGTAGCTCCGTTTCAGTCCAATACACTGTACATGCTGGGAACAGACGCGAGTGCTATTTGCACTGTGTATGGCAATGGAGTACAATAGTGATTTTCCTTACCAGAAAACAACTCTTGCTCGTAGGACCAAAAAACGGATGTGACTCAACTCCATTTAGGAATGGGAAACAAACTCTAGCTTGCCTTACAAGAAACACACTCTGCTTTTGAGAAAAGAGCACTCTTCTACTCTACTGTGTTTCCTATGGTGTCCGAACAGTGAGCTTGCTCAGAAAAAAAGAACTGTGCTTCCTACACACACGGGCCATATCTAGTTCAACTCTGCTTAGGAAACTGACAAGAACGGTAGCTCCTCTTCAGTCCAATACACTGCACTTGCTGGGAACAGACGCGAGTGCTATTTGCACTGTGTATGGCAATAGGAGCACAATAGTGACTCTTCTTATCAGAAAACAACTCTTGCTCATAGGACCAGAAACTGCATGGGATTCAACTCCATTTAGGACTGGGAAACAAACGCTAGCTCGCCTTACAAGAAACACACTCTGCTTTTGAGAAAAGAGCACTCTTCTACTCTACTTTGTTTCCTATGGGGTCCGAACAGTGAGCTTGCTCAGAACAAAAGAACTGTGCTTCCTACACACACGGGCCATATCTAGTTCAACTCTGCTTAGGAAACTGCCAAGAACAGTAGATCCTCTTCAGTCCAATATACTGTACATGCTGGGAACAGACGCCAGTCCTATTTGCGCTAGTATCACAATGGGAGCGCAATAGTGACTCTTCTTACCAGAAAACAACTCTTGCTCGTAGGACAAGAAACTGCATGTGATTCAACTCCATTTAGGACTGGGAAACAAACACTAGCTCGCCTTACAAGAAACACACTCTGCTTTTGAGAAAAGAGCACTCTTCTACTCTACTGTGTTTCCTATGGTGCCCGAAAAGTGAGCATTCTCAGAACAAAAGAACTGTGCTTCCTACACACACGGGCCATATCTAGTTCAACTCTGCTTAGGAAACTGACATGAACAGTAATTCCTCTTCAGTCCAATACACTGTACATGCTGGGAACAGACACCAGTGGTATTTGCCCTAGTATCACAATGGGAGCGCAATTGTGACTCTTCTTACCAGAAAACAACTCTAGCTCGTAGGACCAGAAACTGCATGTGATTCATCTCCATTTAGGATTGGGAAACAATCGCTAGCTCGCCTTACAAGAAACACACTCTGCTTTTGAGAAAAGAGCACTCTTCTACTCTACTGTGTTTCCTATAGGGCCAGAACAGTGAGCATACTCAGAACAAAAGAACTGTTCTTCCTACACACAGGGGCCATACCTAGTTCAACTATGCTTAGGAAACTGACATGAACAGTAGCTCTGCTTCACTCCAATACACTGTACTTGCTTGGAACAGACGCCAGTGCTATTTGCCCTGTGTATGACAATGGGAGCACAATAGTGACTCTTCTTACCAGAAAACAACTCTTGCTCGTAGAACAAGAAACTGCATGTGATTCAACTCCATTTAGGACTGGGAAACAAACGCTAGCTCGACTTACAAGAAACACACTCTGCTTTTGAGAAAAGAGCACTCTTCTACTCTACTGTCTTTCCTATGGGGTCCGAAGAGTGAGCTTGCTCAGAACAAAAGAACTGTGCTTCCTACACACGGGCCATAGCTAGTTCAACTCTGCTTAGGAAACTGACAAGAACAGTAGCTCCTCTTCAGTCCAATACACTGTTCTTGCTGGGAACAGACGCGAGTGCTATTTGCACTGTGTATGGCATTGGGACCACAATAGTGACTTTCCTTACCAGAAAACAACTCTTGCTCGTAGGACCAAAAACTGGATGTGACTCAACTCCATTTAGGAATGGGAAACAAACTCTAGCTTGCCTTACAAGAAACACACTCTGCTTTTGAGAAAAGAGCACTCTTCTATTCTACTGTGTTTCCTATGGTGTCCGAACAGTGAGCTTGCTCAGAAAAAAAGAACTGTGCTTCCTACACACACGGGCCATATCTAGTTCAACTCTGCTTAGGAAACTGACAAGAACGGTAGCTCCTCTTCAGTCCAATACACTGTACTAGCTGGGAACAGACGTGAGTGCTATTTGCACTGTGTATGGCAATAGGAGCACAATAGTGACTCTTCTTATCAGAAAACAACTCTTGCTCATAGGACCAGAAACTGCATGAGATTCAACTCCATTTTTGACTGGGAAACAAACACTAGCTCGCCTTACAAGAAAGACACTCTGATTTTGAGAAAAGAGCACTCTTCCACTCTACTGTGTTTCCTATGGGGTCGGAATAGTGAGCTTGCTCAGAACAAAAGAATTGTGCTTCCTACACAAAGGGGCCATATCTAGTTCAACTCTACTTAGGAGACTGACAAGAACAGTAGCTCCGTTTCAGTCCAATACACTGTACATGCTGGGAACAGACGCGAGTGCTATTTGCACTGTGTATGGCAATGGAGTACAATAGTGATTTTCCTTACCAGAAAACAACTCTTGCTCGTAGGACCAAAAACAGGAAGTGATTCAACTCCATTTAGTACTGGGAAACAAATGCTAGCTTCCCTTACAAGAAACACACTCAGCTTTTGAAAAAAGAGCACTCTTCTACTCTACTGTGTTTCCTATGGTGTCCGAACAGTGAGCTTGCTCAGAAAAAAAGAACTGTGCTTCCTACACACACGGGCCATATCTAGTTCAACTCTGCTTAGGAAACTGACAAGAACGGTAGCTCCTTTTCAGTCCAATACACTGCACTTGCTGGGAACAGACGCGAGTGCAATTTGCACTGTGTATGGCAATAGGAGCACAATAGTGACTCTTCTTATCAGAAAACAACTCTTGCTCATAGGACCAGAAACTGCATGGGATTCAACTCCATTTACGACTGGGAAACAAATGCTAGCTCGCCTTACAAGAAACACACTCTGCTTTTGAGAAAAGAGCACTCTTCTACTCTACTTTGTTTCCTATGGGGTCCGAACAGTGAGCTTGCTCAGAACAAAAGAACTGTGCTTCTTACACACGGGCCATATCTAGTTCAACTCTGCTTAGGAAACTGCCAAGAACAGTAGATCCTCTTCAGTCCAATATACTGTACATGCTGGGAACAGACGCCAGTCCTATTTGCGCTAGTATCAAAATGGGAGCGCAATAGTGACTCTTCTTACCAGAAAACAACTCTTGCTCGTAGGACAAGAAACTGATTGTGATTCAACTCCATTTAGGACTGGGAAACAAACACAAGCTCGCCTTACAAGAAACACACTCTGCTTTTGAGAAAAAAGCACTCTTCTTCTCTACTGTGTTTCCTATGGTGCCCGAAAAGTGAGCATTCTCAGAACAAAAGAACTGTGCTTCCTACACACACGGGCCATATCTAGTTCAACTCTGCTTAGGAAACTGACATGAACAGTAGTTCCTCTTCAGTCCAATACACTGTACATGCTGGGAACAGACACCAGTGCTATTTGCCCTAGTATCACAATGGGAGCGCAATTGTGACTCTTCTTACCAGAAAACAACTCTAGCTCGTAGGACCAGAAACTGCATGTGATTCATCTCCATTTAGGATTGGGAAACAATCGCTAGCTCGCCTTACAAGAAACACACTCTGCTTTTGAGAAAAGAGCACTCTTCTACTCTACTGTGTTTCCTATAGGGAGAGAACAGTGAGCATGCTCAGAACAAAAGAACTGTTCTTCCTACACACAGGGGCCATACCTAGTTCAACTATGCTTAGGAAACTGACATGAACAGTAGCTCTGCTTCACTCCAATACACTGTACTTGCTTGGAACAGACGCCAGTGCTATTTGCCCTGTGTATGACAATGGGAGCACAATAGTGACTCTTCTTACCAGAAAACAACTCTTGCTCGTAGAACAAGAAACTGCATGTAATTCAACTCCATTTAGGACTGGGAAACAAACGCTAGCTCGACTTACAAGAAACACACTCTGCTTTTGAGAAAAGAGCACTCTTCTACTCTACTGTCTTTCCTATGGGGTCCGAAGAGTGAGCTTGCTCAGAACAAAAGAACTGTGCTTCCTACACACGGGCCATATCTAGTTCAACTCTGCTTAGGAAACTGACAAGAACAGTAGCTCCTCTTCAGTCCAATACACTGTTCTTGCTGGGAACAGACGCGAGTGCTATTTGCACTGTGTATGGCATTGGGACCACAATAGTGACTTTCCTTACCAGAAAACAACTCTTGCTCGTAGGACCAAAAACTGGATGTGACTCAACTCCATTTAGGAATGGGAAACAAACTCTAGCTTGCCTTACAAGAAACACACTCTGCTTTTGAGAAAAGAGCACTCTTCTATTCTACTGTGTTTCCTATGGTGTCCGAACAGTGAGCTTGCTCAGAAAAAAAGAACTGTGCTTCCTACACACACGGGCCATATCTAGTTCAACTCTGCTTAGGAAACTGACAAGAACGGTAGCTCCTCTTCAGTCCAATACACTGTACATGCTGGGAACAGACGCGAGTGCTATTTGCACTGTGTATGGCAATGGAGTACAATAGTGATTTTCCTTACCAGAAAACAACTCTTGCTCGTAGGACCAAAAACAGGAAGTGATTCAACTCCATTTAGTACTGGGAAACAAATGCTAGCTTCCCTTACAAGAAACACACTCAGCTTTTGAAAAAAAGAGCACTCTTCTACTCTACTGTGTTTCCTATGGGGTCTGAACAGTGAGCTTCTCAGAACAAAAGAGCTGTGCTTCCTACACACACGGGCCATATCTAGTTCAACTCTGCTTAGGAAACTGACAAGAACGGTAGCTCCTCTTCAGTCCAATACACTGTACTAGCTGGGAACAGACGCGCGTGCTATTTGCACTGTGTATGACAATAGGAGTGCAATAGTGACTCTTCTTATCAAAAACACCTCTTGCTCGTAGGACCAGAGACTGCATGGGATTCAACTCCATTTCTGATTGGGAAACAAACACTAGCTCACCTTATGAGAAACACACTCTGCTATTGAGAAAAGAGCACTCCTCTACTCTACTGTGTTTCTTATGAGGTCCGTACAGAGAGCTTGCTCAGAACAAAAGAACTGTGTTTCCTACACACATGGGCCATATCTAGTTCAACTCTGTTTAGGAAACTGACAAGAACAGTAGCTCTTCTTCAGTCCAATACACTGCACTTGCTGGGAACAGACGCGAGTGGTATTTGCACTGTGTATGGCAATGGGAGCACAACAGTGACTTTCCTTACCAGAAAACAACTCTTGCTTGTAGGACCAGAAACTGCATGTGATTCAACTCCATTTAGGACTGGGAAACAAACGCTAGCTCGCCTTACAAGAAACACACTCTGCTTTTGAGAAAAGAGCAGTCTTCTATTCTACTGTGGTTCATCTGGGGTCCGAACAATGAGCTTGCTCAGAATTAAAGAACTGTGCTTCCTACACACACGGGCCATATCTAGTTCAATTATGCTTAGGAAACTGACAAGAACAGCAGCTCCTCTTCATTCCAATACACTGTACTTATGGGAACAGTTGCCAGTGCTATTTGCCCCGTTTATGACAATGGAAGCGCAATAGTGACTCTTCTTACCAGATAACAACTCCTGCTCGTAGGACCAGAAACTGCATGTGATTCAACTCCATTTAGGACTTGGAAACAAACACTAGCTTGACTTACAAGAAACACACTCTGCTTTTGAGAAAGGAGCACTCTTCTACTCTAATGTCTTTCCTATAAGGCTGGAACAGTGAGCAATCTCAGAACAAAAAAACTGTGCTTCCTACACACACGGGCCATATCTAGTTCAACTCTGCTTAGGAAACTGAGAAGAACAGTAGATGCTCTTCAGTCCAATACACTGTACATGCTGGGAACAGAAGCCAGTGCTATTTGCCCTGTGTATGACAATGGGAGCGCAATAGTGACTCTTCTTAATAGAAAACATCTCTTACTTGAAGGACAAGCAACTGCATGTGATTCATCTCCATTTAGGATTGGGAAACAAACGCTAGCTCGCCTTACAAGAAACACACTCTGCTTTTGAGAAAAGAGCAGTCTTCTACTCTACTGTGTTTCTTCTGAGGTCCGTACAGAGAGCTTGCTCAGAACAAAAGAACTGTGTTTCCTACACACATGGGCCATATCTAGTTCAACTCTGCTTAGGAAACTGACAAGAACAGTAGCTCTTCTTCAGTCCAATACACTGCACTTGCTAGGAACAGATGCGAGTGCTATTTGCACTGTGTATGGCAATGGGAGCGCAATAGTGACTGTCCTTACCAGAAAACAACTCTTGCTTGTAGGACCAGAAACTGCATGTGATTCAACTCCATTTAGGAATGGGAAACAAACGCTAGCTCGTCTTACAAGAAAGACACTCTGCTTTTTCGAAACCATCACTCTTCTACTCTACTTTGTTTCCTATAGGGCCACAACAGTGAGCTTGCTCAGAACAAAAAACTGTGCTTCCTACACACACGGCCATATCTAGTTCAATTCTGCTTAGGAAACTGACAAGAACAGTAGATCCTCTTCAGTCCAATACACTGTACATGCTGGGAACAGACGCCAGTGCTAATTGCCCTGTGTAAGACAATGGGAGCGCAATAGTGACTCTTCTTACCAGAAAACAACTGTTGCTCGTAGGACGAGAAACTGCATGTGATTCATCTCCATTTAGGATTGGGAAACAAACGCTAGCTCACCTTACAAGAAACACACTCTGCTTTTGAGAAAAGAGCACTCTTCTACTCTACTGTGTTTCCTATGGTGTCCGAACAGTGAGCTTGCTCAGAACAAAAGAACTGTGCTTCCTACACACACGGGCCATATCTAGTTCAACTCTGCTTAGGAAACGGACAAGAACAGTAGCTCCCCTTTAGTCCAATACACTGTACTTGCTGGGAACAGACGCGAGTGCTATTTGTTCTGTGTATGACAAGGGGAGCGCAATAGTGACTCTTCTTACCAGAAAACAACTCTTGCTCGTAGGACAAGAAACTGCATGTGATTCAACTCCATTTAGGACTGGGAAACAAACGCTAGCTCGCCTTACAAAAAACACACTCTGCTTTTGAGAAAAGAGCACTCTTCTACTCTACTGTGTTTCCTATAGGGCCAGAACAGTGAGCTTGCTCAGAACAAAAGAACTGTGCTTCATACAAATACGGCCATTTCTAGTTCAATTCTGCTTAGGAAACTGAAAAGAACAGTAGATCCTCTTCAGTCCAATACACTGTACATGCTGGGAACAGACGCCAGTGCTATTTGCCCTTTGTATGACAATGGGAACGCAAAGTGACTCTTCTTCCCAGAAAACTACTGTTGCTCGTAGGACAAGAAACTGCATGTGATTCAACTCCATTAAGACTGGGAAACAAACGCTAGCTCGCTTTACAAGAAACACACTCTGCTTTTGAGAAAAGTGCACTCTTCTACTCGACTGTGTTTCCTATGGGGTCTGAACAGTGAGCCTGCTCAGAACAAAAGAACTGTTATTCCAACACACACGGGCCATATCTAGTTCAACTCTGCTTTGGAAACTGACAAGAACAGTAGCTCCTCTTCAGTCCAATACACTGTTTTTGCTGGGAACAGACGTGATTGCTCTTTGCACTGTGTCTGGCAATGGGAGCGCAATAGTGACTTTCCTTACCAGAAAACATCTCTTGGTCAAAGGACCAAAAACTGCATGTGATTCAACTCCATTTAGGACTGGGAAACAAACGCTAGCTCGCTTTACAAGAAACACACTCTGCTTTTGAGAAAAGAGCACTCTTCTACTCTACTTTGTTTCCTATGGGGTCCGAACAGTGAGCTTGCTCAGAACAAAAGAACTGTGCTTCCTACACACACGGGCCATATCTAGTTCAACTCTGCTTAGGAAACTGACAAGAACAGAAGATCCTCTTCAGTCCAATACACTGTACATGCTGGGAACAGACGCCAGTGCTATTTGCGCTAGTATCACAATGGGAGCGCAATAGTGACTCTTCTTACCAGAAAACAACTCTTGCTCGTAGGACAAGAAACTGCATGTGATTCAACTGCATTTAGGACTGGGAAACAAACACTAGCTTGCCTTACAAAAAACACACTCTGCTTTTGAGAAAAGAGCACTCTCCTACTCTACTGTGTTTCCTATGGTGCCCGAAAAGTGAGCTTGCTCAGAACAAAAGAACTGTGCTTCCTACACACACGGGCCATATCTAGTACAACTCTGCTTAGGAAACTGACATGAACAGTAGTTCCTCTTCAGTCCAATACACTGTACATGCTGGGAACAGATACCAGTGCTATTTGCCCTAGTATCACAATGGGAGCGCAATTGTGACTCTTCTTACCAGAAAACAACTCTAGCTCGTAGGACAAGAAACTGCATGTGATTCATCTCCATTTAGGATTGGGAAACAATCGCTAGCTCGCCTTACAAGAAACACACTCTGCTTTTGAGAAAAGAGCACTCTCCTACTCTACTGTGTTTCCTATGGTGCCCGAAAAGTGAGCTTGCTCAGAACAAAAGAACTGTGCTTCCTACACACAGGGGCCATATCTAGTTCAACTCTGCTTAGGAAACTGACATGAACAGTAGTTCCTCTTCAGTCCAATACACTATACTTGCTGGGAACAGACGCCAGTGCTATTTGCACTGTTTATGGCAATGGGAGCGCAATAGTGACTTTATTACCAGAAAACAACTCTTGCTCGTAGGACCAAAAACTGCATGGGATTCAACTCCATTTAGGACTGGGAAACAAACGGTAGCTCGCTTACAAGAAACACACTCTGCTTTTGAGAAAAGAGCACTCTTCTACTCTACTGTGTTTCCTATAGGGCCAGAACAGTGAGCTTGCTCAGAACAAAAGAACTGTGCTTCATACAAATACTGCCATATATAGTTCAATTCTGCTTAGGAAACTGAAAAGAACAGTAGCTCCTGTTCATTCTAATACACTGTACATGCTGGGAACAGACGCCAGTGCTATTTGCCCTTTGTATGACAATGGGAGCGCAATAGTGACTCTTATTACCAGAAAACAACTCTTGCTCGTAGGACAAGAAACTGCATGTGATTCAACTCCATTTAGGACTGGGAAACAAATGCTAGCTCGCCGAACAAGAAACACACTCTGCTTTTGAGAAAAGAGCACTCTTCTACTTTACTGTGTTTCCTATGGGATCCGAAGAGTGAGCTTGCTCAGAACAAAAGAACTGTGCTTCCTACACACAGGGGCCATATCTAGTTCAACTCTGCTTAGGAAACTGACAAGAACAGTAGCTCCGCTTCAGTCCAATACACTGTACTTGCTGGGAACAGATGCGAGTGCTATATACACTGTGTATGGCAATGGGAGCGCTATAGTGACTTTATAACTAGAAAACAACTCTTGCTCGTAGGAACAAAAACTGCATGGGATTCAACTCCATTTCTGACTGGGGAACAAACACTAGTTCGCCTTACAAGAAACACACTCTGCTTTTGAGAAAAGAGCAGTCTTCTACTCTACTGTGTTTCCTATGGGGTCCGAACATTGAGCTTGCTCAGAACAAAAGAACTGTGCTTCCTACACACACGAACCATATGTAGTTCAACTCTGCTTAGGAAACTGACAAGAACAGTAGCTCCTCTTCAGTCCAATACACTGTACTTGCTGGGAACAGAGGCGAGTGCTATTTGCACTGTGTATGGCAATAGGAGCACAATAGTGACCCTTCTTATCAGAAAACAACTCTTGCTCATAGGACCAGAAACTGCATGGGATTCTACTCCATTTCTGACTGGGAAACAAACACTAGCTCGCCTTACAAGAAAGACACTCTGATTTTGAGAAAAGAGCACTCTTCTACTTTACTGTGTTTCCTATGGGGTCCTAATAGTGAGCTTGCTTAGAACAAAAGAACTGTGCTTCCTACACACAGGGGCCATATCTAGTTCAACTCTGCTTAGCAAACTGAGAAGAACAGTAGCTCCGCTTCAGTCCAATACACTGTACTTGCTGGGAACAGATGCGAGTGCTATTTACACTGTGTATGGCAATAGGAGCGCAACAGTGACTTTATTACCAGAAAACAACTCTTGCTCGTAGGACCAAAAACTGCATGTGATTCAACTCCATTTAGGACTGGGAAACAAACGCTAGCTCGCCTTACAAGAAACACACTCTGCTTTTGAGAAAAGAGGAGTCTTCTACTCTACTGTGTTTCCTATGGGGTTCGAACAGTGAGCTTGCTCCGAACAAAAGAACTGTGCTTCCTACACACACGGGCCATATCTAGTTCAACTCTGCTTAGGAAACTGACAAGAACAGTAGCTCCTCTTCAGTCCAATACACTGTACTTGCTGGGAACAGACGCGAGTGCTATTGGCACTGTGTATGGCAATGGGAGCACAATAGTGACTTTCCTTACCAGAAAACAACTCTTGCTCGTAGGACCAGAAACTGCATGTGATTCAGCTCCATTTAGGACTGGGAAACAAATGCTAGCTCGCCTTACAAGAAACACACTCTGCTTTTGAGAAAAGAGCACTCTTCTACTCTACTGTGTTTCCTATGGGGTCCGAACAGTGAGCTTGCTCAGAACAAAAGAACTGTGCTTCCTACACACACGGACCATATGTAGTTCAACTCTGCTTAGGAAACTGACAAGAACAATAGATCCTCTTCAGTCCAATACACTGTACATGCTGGGAACAGACGCCAGTGCTATTTGCACTGTGTATGGCAATAGGAGCACAATAGTGTCTCTTCTTATCAGAAAACAACTCTTGCTCATAGGACCAGAAACTGCATGGGATTCAACTCCATTTCTGACTGGGAAACAAACACTAGCTCGCCTTACAAGAAAGACACTCTGATTTTGAGAAAAGAGCACTCTTCTTCTCTACTGTGTTTCCTATGGGGTCCGAATAGTGAGCTTGCTCAGAACAAAAGAACTGTGCTTCCTACACACAGGGGCCATATCTAGTTCAACTCTGCTTAGGAAACTGACAAGAACAGTAGCTACGCTTCAGTCCAATACACTGTACTTGCTGGGAACAGATGCGAGTGATATTTGCATTGTCTATGGAAATGGGAGCGCAATAGTGACTTTCTTTACCAGAAAACAACTCTTGCTCGTAGGACCAGAAACTGCATGGGATTCAACTCCATTTCTAACTGGGAAACAAACACTAGCTTGCCTTATAAGAAACACACTCTGCTTTTGAGAAAAGAGCACTCTTCTACTTTACTGTGTTTCCTATGGGGTCCGAACAGTGAGCTTGCTCAGAACAAAAGAACTGTGCGTCCTACACACATGGGCCATATCTAGTTCAACTCTGCTTAGGAAACTGACAAGAACAGTAGCTCCGCTTCAGTCCAATACACTGTACTTGCTTGGAACAGATGCGAGTGCTATTTGCACTGTGTATGGCAATGGGAGCGCAATAGTGACTTTATTACCAGAAAACAACTCTTGCTCATAGGACCAAAAACTGGATGTGATTCAACTCCATTGA
Organism: Peromyscus eremicus; assembly: GCF_949786415.1. NCBI lineage: Eukaryota > Metazoa > Chordata > Mammalia > Rodentia > Cricetidae > Peromyscus > Peromyscus eremicus. The sequence goes on along the minus strand of NW_026737216.1, from coordinate 33,738 downwards.
GGACTGGAAACAAACGCTACCTTGCCTTACAAGAAACACACTCTGCTTTTGAGAAAAGAGCAGTCTTCTACTCTACTGTGTTTCCTATGGGGTCCGAACAGTGAGCTTGCTCAGAACAAAAGAACTGTGCTTCCTACACACACGGGCCATATCTAGTTCAATTCTGCTTAGGAAACTGACAAGAACAGTAGCTCCTCTTCAGTCCAATACAGTGTACTAGCTGGGAACAGACGCGAGTGCTATTTTCCCTGTGTATGGCAATAGGAGCACAATAGTGACTCTTCTTATCAGAAAACAACTCTTACTCATAGGACAAGAAACTGCATGGGATTCAACTCCATTTCTGACTGGGAAACAAACACTAGCTCGCCTTACAAGAAAGACTCTCTGATTTTGAGAAAAGAGCACTCTTCTACTCTACTGTGTTTCATATGTGGTCCAAATAGTGAGCTTGCTCAGTACAAAAGAACTGTGCTTCCTACACACAGGGGCCATATCTAGTTCAACTCTGCTTAGGAAACTGACAAGAACAGTAGCTCCGCTTCAGTCCAATACACTGTAATTGCTGGGAACAGACGCCAGTGCTATTTGCCCTGTGTATGGAAATGGGAGCGCAATAGTGACTTTCTTTACCAGAAAACAACTCTTGGTCGGAGGACCAAAAACTGCATGTGATTCAACTCCATTTAGGACTGGGAAACAAATGCTAGCTTGCCTTACATTAAACACAGTCTGCTTTGGAGAAAAGAGCACTCTTCTACTCTACTGTATTTCCTAGGGGGTCTGAACAGTGAGCTTGCTCAGAACAAAAGAACTGTGCTTCTTACACACGCGGGCCATATCTAGTTCATCTCTGCTTAGGAAACTGACAAGAACAGTAGCTACGCTTCAGTCCAATACACTGTACTTGCTGGGAACAGACGCGAGTGCTATTTGCGCTGTGTATGGAAATGGGAGCCTAATAGTGACTTTCCTTACCAGAAAACACCTCTTGCTCGTAGGACCAGAAACTGCATGGGATTCAACTCCATTTCTGACTGGGAATCAAACACTAGCTCGCCTTACAAGAAACACACTCTGCTTTTGAGAAAAGAGCACTCTTCTACTCTACTGTGTTTCCTATGGAGTTCGAACAGTGAGCTTACTCAGGACAAAAGAACTGTGCTTCCTACACACACGGGCCATACCTAGTTCAAATCTGCTTATGAAACTGACAAGAACAGTAGCTCCTCTTCAGTCCAATAAACTGTTCTTGCTGGGAACAGACGCGAGTGTTATTTGCACTGTGTATGGCATTGGGACCACAATAGTGACTTTCCTTGACAGAAAACAACTCTTGCTCATAGGACCAAAAGCTGGATGTGACTCAACTCCATTTCTGATTGGGAAACAAACACTAGCTCACCTTACAAGAAACACACTCTGCTTTTGAGAAAAGAGCACTCCTCTACTCTACTGTGTTTCCTATGGGGTCCGAACAGTGAGCTTGCTCAGAACAAAAGAACTGTGCTTCCTACACACACGGGCCATATCTAGTTCAATTATGCTTAGGAAACTGACAAGAACAGCAGAATCTCTTCAGTCCTATACATCTGTACACAGATGCCAGTGCTATTTGCCCCGTTTGTGACAATGGGTGCGCAATAGTGACTCTTCTTACCAGAAAACAACTCTTGCTCGTAGGACCAGAAACTGCATGTGATTCAACTCCATTTAGGACTGGGAAACAAACGCTAGCTTGACTTACAAGAAACACACTCTGCTTTTGAGAAAGGAGCACTCTTCTACTCTAATGTCTTTCCTATAAGGCCAGAATAGTGAGCAATCTCAGAACAAAAGAACTGTGCTTCCTACACACACGGGCCACATCTAGTTCAACTCTACTTAGGAAACTGACAAGAACAGTAGCTCTTCTTCAGTCCAATACACTGCACTTGCTGGGAGCAGACGCGAGGGCTATTTGCACTGTGTATGGCAATGGGATCGCAATAGTGACTTTCCTTACCAGAAAACAACTCTTGCTCGTAGGACCAAAAACTGCATGTGATTCAACTCCATTTAGGACTGGGAAACAAACGCTAGCTCGTCTTATAAGAGAGATACTCTGCTTTTTCGAAACCATCACTCATCTACTCTACTTTGTTTCTTATAGGGCCAGAACAGTGAGCTTGCTCAGAACAAAAGAACTGTGCTTCTTACGCACACGGCCATATCTAGTTCAATTCTACTTAGGAAACTGACAAGAACAGTAGATCCTCTTCAGTCCAATACACTCTACATGCTGGGAACAGACGCCAGTGCTAATTGCCCTGTGTATGACAATGGGAGCGCAATAGTGACTCTTCTTACCTGAAAACAATTCATGCTGATAGGTTCAGAAACTGCATGTGATTCAACTCCATTTAGGACTGGGAAACAAACGCTAGCTCGCCTTACAAGAAACACACTCTGCTTTTTAGAAAAGAGCACTCTTCTACTCTACTGTGTTTCCCATAGGGCCAGAACAGTGAGCGTTCTCAGAACAATAGAACTGTGCTTACTATACACACGGGCCATATCTAGTTCAAGTCTGCTTAGGAAACTGACAAGAACAGTAGATCCTCTTCAGTCCAATACACTGTACGTGCTGGGAACAGACGCCAGTGCTATTTGCCCTATGTATCACAATGGGAGCGCAATAGTGACTCTTCTTACCAGAAAACAACTCTTGCTCGTAGGACCAGAAACTGCATGTGATTCATCTCCATTTAGGATTGGGAAACAAACGCTAGCTCACCTTACAAGAAACACACTCTGCTTTTGCGAAAAGCGCACTCTTCTACTCTACTGTGTTTCCTATGGTGTCCGAACAGTGAGCTTGCTCAGAACAAAAGAACTGTGCTTCCTACACACAGGGGCCATATCTAGTTCAACTCTGGTTGGGAAACTGACATGAACAGTAGCTCCTCTTCAGTCCAATACACTGTACTTGCTGGGAATAGACGCGAGTGCTTTTTGCACTGTGTATGGCAATGGGAGCACAATAGTGACTCTTCTTCCCAGAAAACAATTCTTGCTCATAGGAACAGAAACTGCATGTGATTCAACTCCATTTAGAACTGGGAAACAAACGCTAGCTCGCCTTACAAGAAACACACACTGCTTTTGAGAAAAGAGCACTCTTCTACTCTACTGTGTTTCCTATGGGGTCCGAACAGTGAGCTTGCTCAGAACAAAAGAACTGTGCTTCCTACACACAGGGGCCATATCTAGTTATACTCTGCTTAGGAAACTGACAAGAACAGTAGCTCCGCTTCAGTCCAATACACTGTACTTGCTTGGAACAGATGCGAGTGCTATTTGCACTGTGTATGTAAATGGGAGCACAATAGTGACTTTCCTTACCAGAAAACAACTCTTGCTCGTAGGACCAAAAACTGCATGTGATTCAAATCCATTTAGGACTGGGAAACAAACGCTAGCTCGCCTTACAAGAAACACACTCTGCTTTTGAGAAAAGAGCACTCTTCTACTCTACTGTGTTTCCTATTGGCCCAGAACAGTGAATTTGCTCAGAACAAAAGAACTGTGCTTCCTACACACATGGGCCATATCTAGTTCAACTCTGCTTAGGAAACTGACAAGAACAGTACCTCCGCTTCAGTCCAATACACTGTACTTGCTTGGAACAGACGCGAGTGCTATTTGCACTGTGTATGGAAATGGGAGCGCAATAGTGACTTTCTTTCCAGAAAACACCTCTTGCTCGTAGGACCAAAAACTGCATGTGATTCAACTCCATTTAGGACTGGGAAACAAATGCTAGCTCGCGTTACAGGAAACACACTCTGCTTTTGAGAAAAGAGCACTCTTCTACTCTACTGTGTTTCCTATACGGCCAGAACAGTGAGCTTGCTCAGAACAAAAGAACTGTGCTTCATAAAAATACGGCCATATCTAGTTCAATTCTGCTTAAGAAACTGACAAGAACAGTAGCTCTTCATCAGTCCAATACACTGTACTTGCTGGGAACAGACGGGAGTGCTATTTGCACTGTGTATGGCAAAGGGAGCGCAATAGTGACTTTCCTTACCAGAAAACAACTCTTGCTCGTAGGACCAAAAACTGGATATGATTCAACTCCATTTAGGACTGGGCAACAAACGCTAGCTCGCCTTACAAGAAACACACTCTGATTTTGAGAAAAGAGCACTCTTCTACTTTACTGTGTTTCCTATGGGATCCGAACAGTGAGCTTGCTCAGAACAAAAGAACTGTGCTTCCTACACACACGGGCCATATCTAGTTCAACTCTGCTTAGGAAACTGACAAGAACGGTAGCTCCTCTTCAGTCCAATACACTGTACTTGCTGGGAACAGATGCGAGTGCTATTCACACTGTGTATGGCAATGGGATTGCAACAGTGACTTTATTACCAGAAAACAGCTCTTGCTCGTAGGACCAAAAACTGCATGTGATTGAACTCCATTTAGGACTGGGAAACAAACGCTAGCTCGCCTTACAAGAAACACACTCTGCTTTTGAGAAAAGAGCACTCTTCTACTGGACTGTGTATCCTATGGGGTCCGAACATTGAGCTTGCTCAGAACAAAAGAACTGTGCTTCCTACACACACGGGCCATATCTAGTTCATCTCTGCTTAGGAAACTGACAAGAACAGTAGCTCCTCTTCAGTCCAATACACTGTACTTGCTGGGAACAGACGCGAGTGCTATTTGCACTGTGTAAGGCAATGGGATGGCAATAGTGACTTTCCTTACCAGAAAACAACTCTTGCTCGTAGGACCAGAAACTGCATGTGATTCAGCTCCATTTCTGACTGGGAAACAAACGCTAGCTCGCCTTACAAGAAAGACACTCTTCTTTTGAGAAAAGAGCACTCTTCTACTCTACTGTGTTTCCTTTGGGTTCCGAACAGTGAGCTTGCTGAGAACAAAAGAACTGTGCTTCCTACACACACGGACCATATGTAGTTCAACTCTGCTTAGGAAACTGACAAGAACAGTAGCTCCTATTCAGTCTAATACACTGTACTTGCTGGGAACATATGCGAGTGCTCTTTGCACTGTGTATGTAAATGGGAGCGCAATAGTGACTTTCCTTACCAGAAAACACCTCTTGCTCGTAGGACCAGAAACTGCATGGGATTCAACTCCATTTCTGACTGGGAAACAAACAATAGCTCGCCTTACAATAAACACACTCTGCTTTTGAGAAAAGAGCACTCTTCTACTCTACGGTGTTTCCTATAGTGCCAGAACAGTGAGCTTGCTGAGAACAAAAGAACTGTGCTTCATACAAATACTGTCATATCTAGTTCAATTCTGCTTAGGAAACTGACAAGAACAGTACCTCCTGTTCAGTCCAATACACTGTACATGCTGGGAACAGATGCCAGAGCTATTTGCCCTGTGTATGACAATGGGAGCGCAATAGTGACTCTTCTTAACAGAAAAAAAACTCTTGCTCGTAGGACAAGAATCTGCATGTGATTCAACTCCATTTAGGACTGGGAAACAAACGCTAGCTCGCCTAACAAGAAACACACTCTGCTTTTGAGAAAAGAGCACTCTTCTACTCTAATGTGTTTCCTATGGGGTCCGAACAGTGAGCTTGCTCAGAACAAAAGAACTGTGCTTCCTACACACACGGCCATATCTAGTTCAACTCTGCTTAGGAAACTGACAAGAACGGTAGCTCCTCTTCAGTCCAATACACTGTACTAGCTGGGAACAGACGCGAGTGCTATTTGCCCTGTGTATGGCAATAGGAGCACAATAGTGACTCTTCTTACCAGAAAAAAACTCTTGCTCGTAGGACAAGAATCTACATGTGATTCAACTCCATTTAGGACTGGGAAACAAACGCTAGCTCGCCTAACAAGAAACACCCTCTGCTTTTGAGAAAAGAGCACTCTTCTACTCTACTGTGTTTCCTATGTGGTCCGAACAGTGAGCTTGCTCAGAACAAAAGAACTGTGCTTCCTACACACACGGGCCATATCTAGTTCAACTCTGCTTAGGAAACTGACAAGAACGGTAGCTCCTCTTCAGTCCAATACACTGTACTAGCTGGGAACAGACGCGAGTGCTATTTGCCCTGTGTATGGCAATAGCACAATAGTGACTCTTCTTATCAGAAAACAACTCTTACTCATAGGACAAGAAACTGCATGGGATTCAACTCCATTTAGGACCGGGAAACAAACACTAGCTCGCCTTACAAGAAACAAACTCTGCTTTTGAGAAAAGAGCACTCTTCTACTCTACTGTTTTTCCTATGGGGTCCGAATAGTGAGCTTGCTCAGAACAAAAGAACTGTGCTTCCTACACACAGGGGCCATATCTAGTTCAATTCTGCTTTGGAAACTGACAAGAACAGTAGCTCCGCTTTAGTCCAATACACTGTACTTGCTGGGAACAGATGCGAGTGCTATTTACACTGTATATGGCAATGGGAGCACAACAGTGACTTTATTACCAGAAAACAACTCTTGGTCGTAGGACAAAAAACTGCATGTGATTCAACTCCATTTAGGACTGGGAAACAAACGCTAGTTTGCCTTACAAGAAACCCACTCTGCTTTTGAGAAAAGAGCAGTCTTCTACTCTACTGTGTTTCCTATGGGGTCCGAACATTGAGATGGTCAGAACAAAAGAACTGTGCTTCCTACACACACGGGCCATATCTAGTTCAACTCTGCTTAGGAAACTGACAAGAACAGTAGCTCCTCTTCTGTCCAATACACTGTACTTGCTGGGAACAGATGCGAGTGCTATTGGCACTGTGTATGGCAATGGGAGCGCAATAGTGACTTTCCTTACCAGAAAACAACTCTTGCTCGTAGGACCAGAAACTGCACGTGATTCACCTCCATTTAGGACTGGGAAACAAATGCTAGCTCGCCTTACAAGAAACACACTCTGCTTTTGAGAAAAGAGCACTCTTCTACTCTACTGTGTTTCCTATGGGGTCCGAACAGTGAGCTTGCTCAGAACAAAAGAACTGTGCTTCCTACACACACGGACCATATGTAGTTCAACTCTGCTTAGGAAACTGACAAGAACAGTAGCTCCTATTCAGTCCAATACACTGTACTTGCTGGGAACAGACGCCAATGCTATTTGCACTGTGTATGGCAATAGGAGCACAATAGTGTCTCTTCTTATCAGAAAACAACTCTTGCTCATAGGACCAGAAACTGCATGGGATTCAACTCGATTTCTGACTGGGAAACAAACACTAGCTTGCCTTACAAGAAAGACACTCTGATTTTGAGAAAAGAGCACTCTTCTACTCTACTGTTTTTCCTATGGGGTCCGAATAGTGAGCTTGCTCAGAACAAAAGAACTGTGCTTCCTACACACAGGGGCCATATCTAGTTCAACTCTGCTTAGGAAACTGACAAGAACAGTAGCTACGCTTCAGTCCAATACACTGTACTTGCTGGGAACAGACGCGAGTGATATTTGCACTGTGTATGGAAATGGGAGCGCAATAGTGTCTTTCTTTACCAGAAAACAACTCTTGCTCGTAGGACCAGAAACTGCATGGGATTCAACTCCATTTCTGACTGGGAAACAAACACTAGCTCACCTTACAATAAACACACTCTGCTTTTGAGAAAAGAGCACTCTTCTACTCTACGGTGTTTCCTATAGTGCCAGAACAGTGAGCTTGCTCTGAACAAAGAACTGTGCTCCCTACACACAGGGGCCATATCTAGTTCAACTCTGCTGAGGAAACTGACAAGAACAGTAGCTCCGCTTCAGTCCAATACACTATACTTCCTGGGAACAGATGCGATTGCTATTTGCACTGTGTATGGAAATGGGAGTGCAATAGTCACTTTCCTTACCAGAAAAAAACTCTTGCTCATAGGACCAAAAACTGCATGTGATTCAACTCCATTTAGGACTGGGAAACAAACGCTAGCTCGCCTTACAAGAAACACACTCTGCTTTTGAGAAAAGAGCACTCTTCTACTCTACTGTGTTTCCTATAGGGCCACAACAGTGAGTTTGCTAAGAACAAAAGAACTGTGCTTCCTACAAATACGGCTATATCTAGTACAATTCTGCTTAGGAAACTGACAAGAACAGTAGATCCTCTGCAGTCCAATACACTGTATATGCTGGGAACAGACGCCAGTGCTATTTGCCCTGTGTATGACAATGGGAGCGCAATAGTGACTCTTCTTACCAGAAAACAACTCTTGCTTGTAGGACAAGAAACTGCATGTGATTCAACTCCATTTAGGACTGGGAAACAAACGCTAGCTCTCCTTACAAGAAACACACTCTGCTTTTGAGAAAAGAGCACTCATCTACTCTACTGTGTTTCCTATGGGTCCGAACAGTGAGCATGCTCAGAACAAAAGAACTGTGCTTCCTACAAACATGGGCCATATCTACTTCAACTCTGCTTAGGAAACTGACAAGAACAGTAGCTCCTCTTCAGTCCAATACACTGTACTTGCTGGGAACAGACGCGAGTGCTATTTGCATTGTGTATGGAAATGGGAGCGCAATAGTGACTTTTTTTTTTTACCAGAAAACAACTCTTGCTCATAGGACCAAAAACTGCATGTGATTCAACTCCATTTAGGACTGGGAAACAAACGCTAGCTCGCCTTACAAGAAAGACACTCTGATTTTGAGAAAAGAGCACTCTTCTACTCTACTGTGTTTCCTATGGGGTCCGAACAGTGAGCTTGCTCAGAACAAAAGTACTGTGCTTCCTACACACACGGGCCATATCTAGTTCAACTCTGTTTAGGAAACTGACAAGAACAGTAGCTCCGCTTCAGTCCAATACACTGTACTTGCTGAAAACAGACACGAGTGCTCTTTGCACTGTGTATGGCAATGGGAGTGCAATAGTGACTTTTCTTACCAGAAAACAACTCTTGCTCGTAGGACCAAAAAGTGCATGTGATTCAACTCCATTTAGGACTGGGAAACAAACGCTAGCTCACCTTACAAGAAACACACTCTGCTTTTCAGAATAGAGCACTCTTCAACTCTACGGTGTTTCCTATAGGGCCAGAACAGTGAGTTTGCTCAGAACAAAAGAACTGTGCTTCCTACAAATAAGGCCATATCTAGTTCTATTCTGCTTAGGAAACTGACAAGAACAGTAGATCCTCTTCAGTCCAATACACTGTACATGCTGGGAACAGACGCCAGTGCTATTTGTCCTGTGTATGAAAATGGGAGTGCAATAGTGACTCTTCTTACCAGAAAACAACTCTTGCTCGTAGGACCAGAAACTGGATGTGATTCAACTCCTTTTAGGACTGGGAAACAAACGCTAGCTCTCCTTACAAGAAACACACTCTGCTTTTGAGAAAAGAGCACTCTTCTACTCTACTGTGTATCCTATGGGGCCCGAACAGTGAGCTTGCTCAGAACAAAAGAACTGTGCTTCCTAAACACAGGGGCCATATCTAGTTCAACTCTGCTTAGGAAACTGACAAGAACGGAAGCTCCTCTTCAGTCCAATACACTGTACTAGCTGGGAACAGACGGGAGTCCTATTTGTACTGTGTATAGAAATAGGAGCGCAGTAGTGACTCTTCTTATCAGAAACCACCTCTTCCTCATAGGAACAAAAACTGCATGGGATTCAACTCCATTTCTGACTGGGGAACAAACACTAGCTCGCCTTACAAGAAACACACTCTGCTTTTGAGAAAAGAGCACTCTTCTACTCTTCTGTGTTTCCTATGTGGTTTGAACAGTGAGCTTGCTCAGAACAAAAGAACTGTGCTTCCTACACACAGGGGCCATATCTAGTTCAACTCTGCTTAGCAAACTGACAAGAACAGTAGCTCCACTTCAGTCCAATACACTGTACTTCCTGGGAACAGATGCGAGTGCTACTTGCACTGTGTATGGAAATGGGAGCGCAATAGTGACTTTCCTTACCAGAAAACAACTCTTGCTCATAGTACCAAAAACTGCATGTGATTCAAATCCATTTAGGACTGGGAAACAAACGCTAGCTCGCCTTACAAGAAACACACTCTGCCTTGAGAAAAGAGCACTCTTCTACTCTGCTGTGTTTCCTATATGGCCAGAACAGTGAGTTTGCTCAGAACAAAATTACTGTGCTTCCTACAAATACGGCCATATCTAGTTCAATTCTGCTTAGGAAACTGACAAGAACAGTAGATCCTCTTCAGTCCAATACACTGTACATGCTGGGAACAGACGCCAGTGCTATTTGCCCTGTGTATGACAATGGCAGCGCAACAGTGACTCTTTTTACCAGAAAACAACTCTTGCTCGTAGGACAAGAAACTGCATGTGATTCAACTCCATTTAGGACTGGGAAACAAACGCTAGCTCGCCTTACAAGAAACACACTCTGCTTTTGAGAAAAGAGCACTCTTCTACTCTACTGTGTTTCCTATGGGGTCCGAACAGTGAGCTTGCTCAGAACAAAAGAACTGTGCTTCCTACACACATGGGCCATATCTAGTTCAACTCTGCTTAGGAAACTGACAAGAACAGTAGCTCCTCTTCAGTCCAATACACTGTACTTGCTGGGAACAGACGCGAGTGCTCTTTGCACTGTGTATGGCAAAGGGAGCGCAATAGTGACTTTCCTTACCAGAAAACAACTCTTGCTCATAGGACCAAAAACTGCATGTGATTCAACTCCATTTAGGACTGGGAAACAAACACTACCTCGCCTTACAAGAAACACACTCTGCTTTTGAGAAAAGAGCACTCATCTACTCTACGGTGTTTCCTATGGGGTCCGAACATTGAGCTTGCTCAGAAAAAAAGAACTGTGCTTCCTACACACATGGGCCATATCTAGTTCAACTCTGCTTAGGAAACTGACAAGAACGGTAGCTCCTCTTCAGTCCAAAACACTGTACTAGCTGGGAACAGACGCGAGTCCTATTTGTACTGTGTATGGCAATAAGAGCGCAATAGTGACTCTTCTTATCAGAAAACACCTCTTGCTCGTAGGACCAAAAACTGCATGGGATTCAACTCCATTTCTGACTGGGGAACAAACACTAGCTCGCCTTACAAGAAACACAATCTGCTTTTGAGAAAAGAGCACTCTTCTATTCTTCTGTGTTTCTATATGGTCCAAACAGTGAGCTTTCTCAGTACAAAAGAACTGTGCTCCCTACACACAGGGGCCATATCTAGTTCAACTCTGCTTAGGAAACTGACAAGAACAGTAGCTCCGCTTCAGTCCAATACACTATACTTCCTGGGAACAGATGCGATTGCTATTTGCACTGTGTATGGAAATGGGAGTGCAATAGTGACTTTCCTTGCCAGAAAAAAACTCTTGCTCATAGGACCAAAAACTGCATGTGATTCAAATCCATTTAGGACTGGGAAACAAACGCTAGCTCGCCTTACAAGAAAGACACTCTGATTTTGAGAAAAGAGCACTCTTCTACTCTACTGTGTTTCCTATGGGGTCCGAACAGTGAGCTTGCTCAGAACAAAAGTACTGTGCTTCCTACACACACGGGCCATATCTAGTTCAACTCTGTTTAGGAAACTGACAAGAACAGTAGCTCCGCTTCAGTCCAATACACTGTACTTGCTGAAAACAGACACGAGTGCTCTTTGCACTGTGTATGGCAATGGGAGTGCAATAGTGACTTTTCTTACCAGAAAACAACTCTTGCTCGTAGGACCAAAAAGTGCATGTGATTCAACTCCATTTAGGACTGGGAAACAAACGCTAGCTCACCTTACAAGAAACACACTCTGCTTTTCAGAATAGAGCACTCTTCAACTCTACTGTGTTTCCTATAGGGCCAGAACAGTGAGTTTGCTCAGAACAAAAGAACTGTGCTTCCTACAAATAAGGCCATATCTAGTTCTATTCTGCTTAGGAAACTGACAAGAACAGTAGATCCTCTTCAGTCCAATACACTGTACATGCTGGGAACAGACGCCAGTGCTATTTGTCCTGTGTATGAAAATGGGAGTGCAATAGTGACTCTTCTTACCAGAAAACAACTCTTGCTCGTAGGACCAGAAACTGGATGTGATTCAACTCCTTTTAGGACTGGGAAACAAACGCTAGCTCTCCTTACAAGAAACACACTCTGCTTTTGAGAAAAGAGCACTCTTCTACTCTACTGTGTATCCTATGGGGCCCGAACAGTGAGCTTGCTCAGAACAAAAGAACTGTGCTTCCTAAACACAGGGGCCATATCTAGTTCAACTCTGCTTAGGAAACTGACAAGAACGGAAGCTCCTCTTCAGTCCAATACACTGTACTAGCTGGGAACAGACGGGAGTCCTATTTGTACTGTGTATAGAAATAGGAGCGCAGTAGTGACTCTTCTTATCAGAAACCACCTCTTCCTCATAGGAACAAAAACTGCATGGGATTCAACTCCATTTCTGACTGGGGAACAAACACTAGCTCGCCTTACAAGAAACACACTCTGCTTTTGAGAAAAGAGCACTCTTCTACTCTTCTGTGTTTCCTATGTGGTTTGAACAGTGAGCTTGCTCAGAACAAAAGAACTGTGCTTCCTACACACAGGGGCCATATCTAGTTCAACTCTGCTTAGCAAACTGACAAGAACAGTAGCTCCACTTCAGTCCAATACACTGTACTTCCTGGGAACAGATGCGAGTGCTACTTGCACTGTGTATGGAAATGGGAGCGCAATAGTGACTTTCCTTACCAGAAAAAAACTCTTGCTCATAGGACCAAAAACTGCATGTGATTCAAATCCATTTAGGACTGGGAAACAAACGCTAGCTCGCCTTACAAGAAACACACTCTGCCTTGAGAAAAGAGCACTCTTCTACTCTGCTGTGTTTCCTATATGGCCAGAACAGTGAGTTTGCTCAGAACAAAATTACTGTGCTTCCTACAAATACGGCCATATCTAGTTCAATTCTGCTTAGGAAACTGACAAGAACAGTAGATCCTCTTCAGTCCAATACACTGTACATGCTGGGAACAGACGCCAGTGCTATTTGCCCTGTGTATGACAATGGCAGCGCAACAGTGACTCTTTTTACCAGAAAACAACTCTTGCTCGTAGGACAAGAAACTGCATGTGATTCAACTCCATTTAGGACTGGGAAACAAACGCTAGCTCGCCTTACAAGAAACACACTCTGCTTTTGAGAAAAGAGCACTCTTCTACTCTACTGTGTTTCCTATGGGGTCCGAACAGTGAGCTTGCTCAGAACAAAAGAACTGTGCTTCCTACACACATGGGCCATATCTAGTTCAACTCTGCTTAGGAAACTGACAAGAACAGTAGCTCCTCTTCAGTCCAATACACTGTACTTGCTGGGAACAGACGCGAGTGCTCTTTGCACTGTGTATGGCAAAGGGAGCGCAATAGTGACTTTCCTTACCAGAAAACAACTCTTGCTCATAGGACCAAAAACTGCATGTGATTCAACTCCATTTAGGACTGGGAAACAAACACTACCTCGCCTTACAAGAAACACACTCTGCTTTTGAGAAAAGAGCACTCATCTACTCTACGGTGTTTCCTATGGGGTCCGAACATTGAGCTTGCTCAGAAAAAAAGAACTGTGCTTCCTACACACATGGGCCATATCTAGTTCAACTCTGCTTAGGAAACTGACAAGAACGGTAGCTCCTCTTCAGTCCAAAACACTGTACTAGCTGGGAACAGACGCGAGTCCTATTTGTACTGTGTATGGCAATAAGAGCGCAATAGTGACTCTTCTTATCAGAAAACACCTCTTGCTCGTAGGACCAAAAACTGCATGGGATTCAACTCCATTTCTGACTGGGGAACAAACACTAGCTCGCCTTACAAGAAACACAATCTGCTTTTGAGAAAAGAGCACTCTTCTATTCTTCTGTGTTTCTATATGGTCCAAACAGTGAGCTTTCTCAGTACAAAAGAACTGTGCTCCCTACACACAGGGGCCATATCTAGTTCAACTCTGCTTAGGAAACTGACAAGAACAGTAGCTCCGCTTCAGTCCAATACACTATACTTCCTGGGAACAGATGCGATTGCTATTTGCACTGTGTATGGAAATGGGAGTGCAATAGTGACTTTCCTTGCCAGAAAAAAACTCTTGCTCATAGGACCAAAAACTGCATGTGATTCAAATCCATTTAGGACTGGGAAACAAACGCTAGCTCGCCTTACAAGAAACACACTCTGCTTTTGAGAAAAGAGCACTCTTCTACTCTACTGTGTTTCCTATAGGGCCAGAACAGTGAGTTTGCTAAGAACAAAAGAACTGTGCTTCCTACAAATGCGGCTATATCTAGTACAATTCTGCTTAGGAAACTGACAAGAACAGTAGATCCTCTCCAGTCCAATACACTGTATATGCTGGGAACAGACGCCAGTGCTATTTGCCCTGTGTATGACAATGGGAGCGCAATAGTGACTCTTCTTACCAGAAAACAACTCTTGCTGGTAGGACAAGAAACTGCATGTGATTCAACTCCATTTAGGACTGGGAAACAAACGCTAGCTCTCCTTACAAGAAACACACTCTGCTTTTGAGAAAAGAGCACTCATCTACTCTACTGTGTTTCCTATGGGGTCCGAACAGTGAGCTTGCTCAGAACAAAAGAACTGTGCTTCCTACACACATGGGCCATATCTAGTTCAACTCTGCTTAGGAAACTGACAAGAACAGTAGCTCCTCTTCAGTCCAATACACTGTACTTGCTGGGAACAGACGCGAGTGCTATTTGCATTGTGTATGGAAATGGGAGCGCAATAGTGACTTTTTTTTTTACCAGAAAACAACTCTTGCTCATAGGACCAAAAACTGCATGTGATTCAACGCCATTTAGGACTGGGAAACAAACGCTAGCTCGCCTTACACAAAGACACTCTGATTTTGAGAAAAAAGCACTCTTCTACTCTACTGTGTTTCCTATGGGGTCCGAACAGTGAGCTTGCTTAGAACAAAAGTACTGTGCTTCCTACACACACGGGCCATATCTAGTTCAACTCTGTTTAGGAAACTGACAAGAACAGTAGCTCCGCTTCATTCCAAAACACTGTACTTGCTGAAAACAGACGCGAGTGCTCTTTGCGCTGTGTATGGCAATGGGAGTGCAATAGTGACTTTTCTTACCAGAAAACAACTCTTGCTCGTAGGACCAAAAAGTGCATGTGATTCAACTCCATTTAGGACTGGGAAACAAACGCTAGCTCGCCTTACAAGAAACACACTCTGCTTTTCAGAAAAGATCACTCTTCAACTCTACTGTGTTTCCTATAGGGCCAGAACAGTGAATTTGCTCAGAACAAAAGAACTGTGCTTCCTACAAATAAGGCCATATCTAGTTCTATTCTGCTTAGGAAACTGAGAAGAACAGTGGATCCTCTTCAGTCCAATACACTGTACATGCTGGGAACAGACGCCAGTGCTATTTGTCCAGTGTATGAAAATGGGAGTGCAATAGTGACTCTTCTTACCAGAAAACAACTCTTGCTCGTAGGACCAGAAACTGGATGTGATTCAACTCCATTTAGGACTGGGAAACAAACGCTAGCTCTCCTTACAAGAAACACACTCTGCTTTTGAGAAAAGAGCACTCTTCTACTCTACTGTGTTTCCTATGGGGTCCGAACAGGGAGCTTGTTCAGAACAATAGAACTGTGCTTCCTACACACAGGGGCCATATCTAGTTCAACTCTGCTTAGGAAACTGACAAGAACAGTAGCTGCTCTTCAGTTCAATACACTGTACTTGCTGGGAACAGACGCAAGTGCTATTTGCACTGTATATGGCAATGGGAGCACAATAGTGACTTTGCTTACGAGAAAATAACTCTTGCTCGTAGGACCAAAAACTGCATGTGATTCAACTCCATTTAGGACTGGGAAACAAACGCTAGCTCGCCTTACAAGAAACACACTCTGCTTTTGAGAAAAGAGCACTCTTCTACTCTAATGTGTTTTCTATGGGGTCCGAACAGTGAGCTTGCTCAGAACAAAAGAACTGTGCTTCCTACACACAGGGGCCATATCTAGTTCAACTCTGCTTAGGAAACTGACAAGAACAGTAGCTCCGCTTCAGTCCAATACACTGTACTGGCTGGGAACAGATGCGAGTGCTATTTGCACTGTGTATGGAAATGGGAGCGCAATAGTGACTTTCCTTACCAGAAAACAACTCTTGCTGGTAGGACCAGAAACTGCATGGGATTCAACTCCATTTAGGACTGGGAAACAAACGCTAGCTGGCCTTACAAGAAACACACTCTGCTTTTGAGAAAAGAGCACTCTTCTACTCTACTGTGTTTCCTATAGGGCCAGAACAGTGAGTTTGCTCAGAACAAAGAACTGTGCTTCCTACAAATACGGCCATATCTAGTTCAATTCTGCTTAGGAAACTGACAAGAACAGTAGATCCTCTTTAGTCCAATACACTGTACATGCTGGGAACCGACGCCAGTGCTATTTGCCCTGTGTCTGACAATGGGAGCGCAATAGTGACTTTCCTTACCAGAAAACAACTCTTGCTCGTAGGACCAAAAACAGGGTGTGATTCAACTCCATTTAGTACTGGGAAACAAACGCTAGCTTGCCTTACAAGAAACACACTCTGCTTTTGAGAAAAGAGCACTCTTCTGCTCTACTGTGTTTCCTATGGGGTCCGAACAGTGAGCTTGCTCAGAACAAAAGAACTGTGCTTCCTACACACACGGGCCATATCTAGTTCAACTCTGCTTAGGAAACTGACAAGAACGGAAGCTCCTCTTCAGTCCAATACACTGTACTAGCTGGGAACAGACGGGAGTCCTATTTGTACTGTGTATAGAAATAGGAGCGCAATAGTGACTCTTCTTATCAGAAAACACCTCTTCCTCATAGGAACAAAAACTGCATGGGATTCAACTCCATTTCTGACTGGGGAACAAACAGTAGCTCGCCTTACAAGAAACACACTCTGCTTTTGAGAAAAGAGCACTCTTCTACTCTTCTGTGTTTCCTTTGTGGTCCGAACAGTGAGCTTGCTCAGAACAAAAGAACTGTGCTTCCTACACACAGGGGCCATATCTAGTTCAACTCTGCTTAGCAAACTGACAAGAACAGTAGCTCCACTTCAGTCCAATACACTGTACTTGCTGGGAACAGACGCGAGTGCTATTTGCACTGTGTATGGCAAAGGGAGCGCAATAGTGACTTTCCTTACCAGAAAACAACTCTTGCTAGTAGGAACAAAAACTGCATGTGATTCAACTCCATTTAGGACTGGGAAACAAACGCTAGCTCGCCTTACAAGAAACACACTCTGCTTTTGAGAAAAGAGCACTCTTCTACTCTACTGTGTTTCCTATAGGGCCAGAACAGTGAGTTTGCTCAGAACAAAGAACTGTGCTTCCTACAAATACGGCCATATCTAGTTCAATTCTGCTTAGGAAACTGACAAGAACAGTAGATCCTCTTTAGTCCAATACACTGTACATGCTGGGAACAGACGCCAGTGCTATTTGCCCTGTGTCTGACAATGGGAGCGCAATAGTGACTTTCCTTACCAGAAAACAACTCTTGCTCGTAGGACCAAAAACAGGGTGTGATTCAACTCCATTTAGTACTGGGAAACAAACGCTAGCTTGCCTTACAAGAAACACACTCTGCTTTTGAGAAAAGAGCACTCTTCTGCTCTACTGTGTTTCCTATGGGGTCCGAACAGTGAGCTTGCTCAGAACAAAAGAACTGTGCTTCCTACACACACGGGCCATATCTAGTTCAACTCTGCTTAGGAAACTGACAAGAACGGAAGCTCCTCTTCAGTCCAATACACTGTACTAGCTGGGAACAGACGGGAGTCCTATTTGTACTGTGTATAGAAATAGGAGCGCAATAGTGACTCTTCTTATCAGAAAACACCTCTTCCTCATAGGAACAAAAACTGCATGGGATTCAACTCCATTTCTGACTGGGGAACAAACAGTAGCTCGCCTTACAAGAAACACACTCTGCTTTTGAGAAAAGAGCACTCTTCTACTCTTCTGTGTTTCCTTTGTGGTCCGAACAGTGAGCTTGCTCAGAACAAAAGAACTGTGCTTCCTACACACAGGGGCCATATCTAGTTCAACTCTGCTTAGCAAACTGACAAGAACAGTAGCTCCACTTCAGTCCAATACACTGTACTTGCTGGGAACAGACGCGAGTGCTATTTGCACTGTGTATGGCAAAGGGAGCGCAATAGTGACTTTCCTTACCAGAAAACAACTCTTGCTAGTAGGAACAAAAACTGCATGTGATTCAACTCCATTTAGGACTGGGAAACAAACGCTAGCTCGCCTTACAAGAAACACACTCTGCTTTTGAGAAAAGAGCAGTCTTCTACTCTACTGTGTTTCCTATAGGGCCAGAACAGTGAGCTTGCTCAGAACAAAAGAACTGTGCTTCATACAAATACGGCCATATCTAGTTCAATTCTGCTTAGGAAACTGAAAAGAACAGTAGATCCTCTTCAGTCCAATACACTGTACATGCTGGGAACAGACGCCAGTGCTATTTGCCCTCTGTATGACAATGGGAGCACAATAGTGACTCTTCTTACCAGAAAACAACTCTTGCTCGTAGGACAATAAACTGCATGTGTTTCAACTCCATTTAGGACTGGGAAACAAACGCTAGCTCGCCTTACAAGAAACACACTCTGCTTTTGAGAAAAGAGCACTCTTCTACTCGACTGTTTTTCCTATGGTGTCCGAACAGTGAGCTTGCTCAGAAAAAAAGAACTGTGCTTTCTACACACAGGGGCCATATCTATTCAACTCTGCTTAGGAAACTGACAAGAACAGTAGCTCCGCTTCAGTCCAATACACTCTACTTGCTGGGAACAGATGCGAGTGCTATTTGCACTGTGTATGGAAATGGGAGCACAATAGTGACTTTCCTTACCAGAAAACAACTCTTGCTGGTAGGACCAGAAACTGCATGGGATTCAACTCCATTTAGGACTGGGAAACAAACGCTAGCTTGCCTTACAAGATACACACTCTGCTTTTGAGAAAAGAGCACTCTTCTACTCTACTGTGTTTCCTATGGGGTCCGAAGAGTGAGCTTGATCAGAACAAAAGAACTATGCTTCCTACACACATGGGCCATATCTAGTTAAACTCTGCTTAGGAAACTGAGAAGAACAGTAGCTCCTCTTCAGTCCAATACACTGTACTTGCTGGGAACAGACGCCAGTCTATTTGCACTGTGTATGGCAATGGGAGCGCAATAGTGACTTTGATTACGAGAAAACAACCCTTGCTCGTAGGACCAAAAACTGCATGTGATTCAACTCCATTTAGGACTGGGAAATAAACGCTAGCTCGCCTTACAAGAAACACACTCTGCTTTTGAGAAAAGAGCAGTCTTCTATTCTACTGTGGTTCATATGGGGACCGAACATTGAGCTTACTCAGAACAAAAGAACTGTGCTTCCTACACACACGGGCCATATCTAGTTGAACTCAGCTTAGGAAACTGAGAAGAACAGTAGCTCCTCTTCAGTCCAATAAACTGTACTTGCTGGGAACAGACGCGAGTGCTATTTACACTGTGTTTGGCAATGGGAGCGCAATAGTGACTTTGCTTACCAGAAAACAACTCTTGCTCGTAGGTCCAAAAACTGCATGAAATTCAACTCCATTTAGGACTGGGAAACAAACGCTAGCTCGCCTTACAAGAAACACACTCTGCTTTTGAGAAAAGAGCACTCTTCTACTCTAATGTGTTTTCTATGGGGTCCGAACAGTGAGCTTGCTCAGAACAAAAGAACTGTGCTTCCTACACACAGGGGCCATATCTAGTTCAACTCTGCTTAGGAAACTGACAAGAACAGTAGCTCCGCTTCAGTCCAATACACTGTACTGGCTGGGAACAGATGCGAGTGCTATTTGCACTGTGTATGGAAATGGGAGCGCAATAGTGACTTTCCTTACCAGAAAACAACTCTTGCTGGTAGGACCAGAAACTGCATGGGATTCAACTCCATTTAGGACTGGGAAACAAACGCTAGCTGGCCTTACAAGAAACACACTCTGCTTTTGAGAAAAGAGCACTCTTCTACTCTACTGTGTTTCCTATAGGGCCAGAACAGTGAGTTTGCTCAGAACAAAGAACTGTGCTTCCTACAAATACGGCCATATCTAGTTCAATTCTGCTTAGGAAACTGACAAGAACAGTAGATCCTCTTTAGTCCAATACACTGTACATGCTGGGAACAGACGCCAGTGCTATTTGCCCTGTGTCTGACAATGGGAGCGCAATAGTGACTTTCCTTACCAGAAAACAACTCTTGCTCGTAGGACCAAAAACAGGGTGTGATTCAACTCCATTTAGTACTGGGAAACAAACGCTAGCTTGCCTTACAAGAAACACACTCTGCTTTTGAGAAAAGAGCACTCTTCTGCTCTACTGTGTTTCCTTGTCCGAACAGTGAGCTTGCTCAGAACAAAAGAACTGTGCTTCCTACACACACGGGCCATATCTAGTTCAACTCTGCTTAGGAAACTGACAAGAACAGAAGCTCCTCTTCAGTCCAATACACTGTACTAGCTGGGAACAGACGGGAGTCCTATTTGTACTGTGTATAGAAATAGGAGCGCAATAGTGACTCTTCTTATCAGAAAACACCTCTTCCTCATAGGAACAAAAACTGCATGGGATTCAACTCCATTTCTGACTGGGGAACAAACAGTAGCTCGCCTTACAAGAAACACACTCTGCTTTTGAGAAAAGAGCACTCTTCTACTCTTCTGTGTTTCCTTTGTGGTCCGAACAGTGAGCTTGCTCAGAACAAAAGAACTGTGCTTCCTACACACAGGGGCCATATCTAGTTCAACTCTGCTTAGCAAACTGACAAGAACAGTAGCTCCACTTCAGTCCAATACACTGTACTTGCTGGGAACAGACGCGAGTGCTATTTGCACTGTGTATGGCAAAGGGAGCGCAATAGTGACTTTCCTTACCAGAAAACAACTCTTGCTAGTAGGAACAAAAACTGCATGTGATTCAACTCCATTTAGGACTGGGAAACAAACGCTAGCTCGCCTTACAAGAAACACACTCTGCTTTTGAGAAAAGAGCAGTCTTCTACTCTACTGTGTTTCCTATAGGGCCAGAACAGTGAGCTTGCTCAGAACAAAAGAACTGTGCTTCATACAAATACGGCCATATCTAGTTCAATTCTGCTTAGGAAACTGAAAAGAACAGTAGATCCTCTTCAGTCCAATACACTGTACATGCTGGGAACAGACGCCAGTGCTATTTGCCCTCTGTATGACAATGGGAGCACAATAGTGACTCTTCTTACCAGAAAACAACTCTTGCTCGTAGGACAATAAACTGCATGTGTTTCAACTCCATTTAGGACTGGGAAACAAACGCTAGCTCGCCTTACAAGAAACACACTCTGCTTTTGAGAAAAGAGCACTCTTCTACTCGACTGTTTTTCCTATGGTGTCCGAACAGTGAGCTTGCTCAGAAAAAAAGAACTGTGCTTTCTACACACAGGGGCCATATCTATTCAACTCTGCTTAGGAAACTGACAAGAACAGTAGCTCCGCTTCAGTCCAATACACTCTACTTGCTGGGAACAGATGCGAGTGCTATTTGCACTGTGTATGGAAATGGGAGCACAATAGTGACTTTCCTTACCAGAAAACAACTCTTGCTGGTAGGACCAGAAACTGCATGGGATTCAACTCCATTTAGGACTGGGAAACAAACGCTAGCTTGCCTTACAAGATACACACTCTGCTTTTGAGAAAAGAGCACTCTTCTACTCTACTGTGTTTCCTATGGGGTCCGAAGAGTGAGCTTGATCAGAACAAAAGAACTATGCTTCCTACACACATGGGCCATATCTAGTTAAACTCTGCTTAGGAAACTGAGAAGAACAGTAGCTCCTCTTCAGTCCAATACACTGTACTTGCTGGGAACAGACGCCAGTCTATTTGCACTGTGTATGGCAATGGGAGCGCAATAGTGACTTTGATTACGAGAAAACAACCCTTGCTCGTAGGACCAAAAACTGCATGTGATTCAACTCCATTTAGGACTGGGAAATAAACGCTAGCTCGCCTTACAAGAAACACACTCTGCTTTTGAGAAAAGAGCAGTCTTCTATTCTACTGTGGTTCATATGGGGACCGAACATTGAGCTTACTCAGAACAAAAGAACTGTGCTTCCTACACACACGGGCCATATCTAGTTGAACTCAGCTTAGGAAACTGAGAAGAACAGTAGCTCCTCTTCAGTCCAATAAACTGTACTTGCTGGGAACAGACGCGAGTGCTATTTACACTGTGTTTGGCAATGGGAGCGCAATAGTGACTTTGCTTACCAGAAAACAACTCTTGCTCGTAGGTCCAAAAACTGCATGAAATTCAACTCCATTTAGGACTGGGAAACAAACGCTAGCTCGCCTTACAAGAAACACACTCTGCTTTTGAGAAAAGAGCACTCTTCTACTCTAATGTGTTTTCTATGGGGTCCGAACAGTGAGCTTGCTCAGAACAAAAGAACTGTGCTTCCTACACACAGGGGCCATATCTAGTTCAACTCTGCTTAGGAAACTGACAAGAACAGTAGCTCCGCTTCAGTCCAATACACTGTACTGGCTGGGAACAGATGCGAGTGCTATTTGCACTGTGTATGGAAATGGGAGCGCAATAGTGACTTTCCTTACCAGAAAACAACTCTTGCTGGTAGGACCAGAAACTGCATGGGATTCAACTCCATTTAGGACTGGGAAACAAACGCTAGCTGGCCTTACAAGAAACACACTCTGCTTTTGAGAAAAGAGCACTCTTCTACTCTACTGTGTTTCCTATAGGGCCAGAACAGTGAGTTTGCTCAGAACAAAGAACTGTGCTTCCTACAAATACGGCCATATCTAGTTCAATTCTGCTTAGGAAACTGACAAGAACAGTAGATCCTCTTTAGTCCAATACACTGTACATGCTGGGAACAGACGCCAGTGCTATTTGCCCTGTGTCTGACAATGGGAGCGCAATAGTGACTTTCCTTACCAGAAAACAACTCTTGCTCGTAGGACCAAAAACAGGGTGTGATTCAACTCCATTTAGTACTGGGAAACAAACGCTAGCTTGCCTTACAAGAAACACACTCTGCTTTTGAGAAAAGAGCACTCTTCTGCTCTACTGTGTTTCCTTGTCCGAACAGTGAGCTTGCTCAGAACAAAAGAACTGTGCTTCCTACACACACGGGCCATATCTAGTTCAACTCTGCTTAGGAAACTGACAAGAACAGAAGCTCCTCTTCAGTCCAATACACTGTACTAGCTGGGAACAGACGGGAGTCCTATTTGTACTGTGTATAGAAATAGGAGCGCAATAGTGACTCTTCTTATCAGAAAACACCTCTTCCTCATAGGAACAAAAACTGCATGGGATTCAACTCCATTTCTGACTGGGGAACAAACAGTAGCTCGCCTTACAAGAAACACACTCTGCTTTTGAGAAAAGAGCACTCTTCTACTCTTCTGTGTTTCCTTTGTGGTCCGAACAGTGAGCTTGCTCAGAACAAAAGAACTGTGCTTACTACACACAGGGGCCATATCTAGTTCAACTATGCTTAGGAAACTGACAAGAACAGTAGCTGCTCTTCAGTTCAATACACTGTACTTGCTGGGAACACACGCGAGTGCTATTTGCACTGTATATGGCAATGGGAGTGCAATAGTGACTTTGCTTACGAGAAAATAACTCTTGCTCGTAGGACCAAAAACTGCATGTGATTCAACTCCATTTAGGACTGGGAAACAAACGCTAGCTCGCCTTACAAGAAACACACTCTGCTTTTGAGAAAAGAGCACTCTTCTACTCTAATGTGTTTTCTATGGGGTCCGAACAGTGAGCTTGCTCAGAACAAAAGAACTGTGCTTCCTACACACAGGGGCCATATCTTGTTCAACTCTGCTTAGGAAACTGACAAGAACAGTAGATCCCCTTCAGTCCAATACACTGTACTTGCTGGGAACAGATGCGAGTGCTATTTGCACTGTGTATGGAAATGAGAGCGCAATAGTGACTTTCCTTACCAGAAAACAACTCTTGCTGGTAGGACCAAAAACTGCATGTGATTCAACTCCATTTAGGACTGGGAAACAAACGCTAGCTCGCCTTACAAGAAACACACTCTGCTTTTGAGAAAAGAGCACTCTTCAACTCTACTGTGTTTCCTATAGGGCCAAAACAGTGAGCTTGCTCAGAACAAAAGAACTGTGCTTCATACAAATACAGCCATATCTAGTTCAATTCTGCTTAGGAAACTGAAAAGAACAGTAGATCCTCTTCAGTCCAATACACGGTACATGCTGGGAACAGACGCCAGTGCTATTTGCCCTGTGTATGACAATGGGAGCGCAATAGTGACTCTTCTTATCAGAAAACAACTCTTGCTGTTAGGACCAGAAACTTCATGTGATTCAACTCCATTTAGGACTGGGAAACAAACGCTAGCTCGCCTTACAAGAAACACACTCTGCTTTTGAGAAAAGAGCACTCTTCTACTCGACTGTGTATCCTATGGTGGCCGAACAGTGAGCTTGCTCAGAAAAAAAAGAACTGTGCTTCCTACACACAGGGGCCATATCTAGTTCAACTCTGCTTAGGAAACTGACAAGAACAGTAGCTCCGCTTCAGTCCAATACACTGTACTGGCTGGGAACAGATGCGAGTGCTATTTGCACTGTGTATGGAAATGGGAGCGCAATAGAGACTTTCCTTACCAGAAAACAACTCTTCCTGGTAGGACCAGAAACTGCATGGGATTCAACTCCATTTAGGACTGGGAAAATAACGCTAGCTCGCCTTACAAGAAACACACTCTGCTTTTGAGAAAATAGCACTCTTCTACTCTACTGTGTTTCCTATAGGGCCAGAACAGTGAGTTTGCTCAGAACAAAAGAACTGTGCTTCCTACACACAGGGGCCATATCTAGTTCAACTCTGCTTAGCAAACTGACAAGAACAGTAGATCCTCTTCAGTCCAATACACTGTACATGCTGGGAACAGACGCCAGTGCTATTTGCCCTGTGTCTGACAATGGGAGCGCAATAGTGACTTTCCTTACCAGAAAACAACTCTTGTTCGTAGGACCAAAAACAGGGTGTGATTCAACTCCATTTAGTACTGGGAAACAAACGCTAGCTTGCCTTACAAGAAACACACTCTGCTTTTGAGAAAAGAGCACTCTTCTGCTCTACTGTGTTTCCTATGGGGTCCGAACAGTAAGCTTGCTCAGAACAAAAGAACTGTGCTTCCTACACACACGGGCCATATCTAGTTCAACTCTGCTTAGGAAACTGACAAGAACGGAAGCTCCTCTTCAGTCCAATACACTGTACTAGCTGGGAACAGACGGGAGTCCTATTTGTACTGTGTATAGAAATAGGAGTGCAATAGTGACTCTTCTTATCAGAAAACACCTCTTCCTCATAGGAACAAAAACTGCATGGGATTCAACTCCATTTCTGACTGGGGAACAAACACTAGCTCGCCTTACAAGAAACACACTCTGCTTTTGAGAAAAGAGCACTCTTCTACTCTTCTGTGTTTCCTATGTGGTTTGAACAGTGAGCTTGCTCAGAACAAAAGAACTGTGCTTCCTACACACAGGGGCCATATCTAGTTCAACTCTGCTTAGCAAACTGACAAGAACAGTAGCTCCACTTCAGTCCAATACACTGTACTTCCTGGGAACAGATGCGAGTGCTATTTGCACTGTGTATGGAAATGGGAACGCAATAGTGACTTTCGTTACCAGAAAACAACTCTTGCTCATAGTACCAAAAACTGCATGTAATTCAACTCCATTTAGGACTGGAAACAAACGCTAGCTCGCCTTACAAGAAACACACTCTGCTTTTGAGAAAAGAGCACTCTTCTACTCTA
The DNA here is from genome assembly GCF_949786415.1 of Peromyscus eremicus. Taxonomy (NCBI): domain Eukaryota; kingdom Metazoa; phylum Chordata; class Mammalia; order Rodentia; family Cricetidae; genus Peromyscus; species Peromyscus eremicus. Next base: position 7,836 of record NW_026737216.1, on the reverse strand, counting down.
CTGTGTTTCCTATATGGCCAGAACAGTGAGTTTGCTCAGAACAAAATTACTGTGCTTCCTACAAATACGGCCATATCTAGTTCAACTCTGCTTAGCAAACTGACAAGAACAGTAGCTCCACTTCAGTCCAATACACTGTACTTCATGGGAACAGATGCGAGTGCTATTTGCACTGTGTATGGAAATGGGAGCGCAATAGTGACTTTCCTTACCAGAAAACAACTCTTGCTCATAGTACCAAAAACTGCATGTAATTCAACTCCATTTAGGACTGGAAACAAACGCTAGCTCGCCTTACAAGAAACACACTCTGCTTTTGAGAAAAGAGCACTCTTCTACTCTACTGTGTTTCCTACATGGCCAGAACAGTGAGTTTGCTCAGAACAAAATTACTGTGCTTCCTACAAATACGGCCATATCTAGTTCAATTCTGCTTAGGAAACTGACAAGAACAGTAGATCCTCTTCAGTCCAATACACTGTACATGCTGGGAACAGACGCCAGTGCTATTTGCCCTGTGTATGACAATGGCAGCGCAACAGTGACTCTTTTTACCAGAAAACAACTCTTGCTCGTAGGACAAGAAACTGCATGTGATTCAACTCCATTTAGGACTGGGAAACAAACGCTAGCTCGCCTTACAAGAAACACACTCTGCTTTTGAGAAAAGAGCAGTCTTCCACTCTACTGTGTTTCCTATGGGGTCTGAACAATGAGCTTGCTCAGAACAAAAGAACTGTGCTTCCTACACACATGGGCCATATCTAGTTCAACTCTGCTTAGCAAACTGACAAGAACAGTAGCTCCTCTTCAGTCCAATACACTGTACTTGCTGGGAACAGACGCGAGTGCTCTTTGCACTGTGTATGGCAAAGGGAGCGCAATAGTGACTTTCCTTACCAGAAAACAACTCTTGCTCATAGGACCAAAAACTGCATGTGATTCAAGTCCATTTAGGACTGGGAAACAAACACTACCTCGCCTTACAAGAAACACACGCTGCTTTTGAGAAAAGAGCACTCATCTACTCTACGGTGTTTACTATGGAGTCCGAACATTGAGCTTGGTCAGAACAAAAGAACTGGGCTTCCTACACACATGGGCCATATCTAGTTCAACTCTGCTTAGGAAACTGACAAGAACGGTAGCTCCTCTTCAGTCCAATACACTGTACTAGCTGGGAACAGACGCGAGTCCTATTTGTACTGTGTATGGCAATAGGAGCGCAATAGTGACTCTTCTTATCAGAAAACACCTCTTGCTCGTAGGACCAGAAACTGCATGGGATTCAACTCCATTTCTGACTGGGGAACAAACACTAGCTCGCCTTACAAGAAACACACTCTGCTTTTGAGAAAAGAGCACTCTTCAATTCTTCTGTGTTTCTATATGGTCCAAACAGTGAGCTTGCTCAGAACAAAAGAACTGTGCTCCCTACACACAGGGGCCATATCTAGTTCAACTCTGCTTAGGAAACTGACAAGAACAGTAGCTCCGCTTCAGTCCAATACACTATACTTCCTGGGAACAGATGCGATTGCTATTTGCACTGTGTATGGAAATGGGAGCGCAATATTGACTTTCCTGACCAGAAAAAAACTCTTGCTCATAGGACCAAAAACTGCATGTGATTCAACTCCATTTAGGACTGGGAAACAAACGCTAGCTCGCCTTACAAGAAACACACTCTGCTTTTGAGAAAAGAGCACTCTTCTACTCTACTGTGTTTCCTATAGGGCCAGAACAGTGAGTTTGCTAAGAACAAAAGAACTGTGCTTCCTACAAATACGGCTATATCTAGTACAATTCTGCTTAGGAAACTGACAAGAACAGTAGATCCTCTGCATTCCAATACACTGTATATGCTGGGAACAGACGCCAGTGCTATTTGCCCTGTGTATGACAATGGGAGCGCAATAGTGACTCTTCTTACCAGAAAAAAACTCTTGCTTGTAGGACAAGAAACTGCATGTGATTCAACTTCATTTAGGACTGGGAAACAAACGCTAGCTCTCCTTACAAGAAACACCCTCTGCTTTTGAGAAAAGAGCACTCATCTACTCTACTGTGTTTCCTATGGGGTCCGAACAGTGAGCTTGCTCAGAACAAAAGAACTGTGCTTCCTACACACATGGGCCATATCTAGTTCAACTCTGTTTAGGAAACTGACAAGAACAGTAGCTCCTCTTCAGTCCAATACACTGTACTTGCTGGGAACAGACGCGAGTGCTATTTGCATTGTGTATGGAAATGGGAGCGCAATAGTGACTTTTTTTTTTACCAGAAAACAACTCTTGCTCATAGGACCAAAAACTGCATGTGATTCAACGCCATTTAGGACTGGGAAACAAACGCTAGCTCGCCTTACACAAAGACACTCTGATTTTGAGAAAAAAGCACTCTTCTACTCTACTGTGTTTCCTATGGGGTCCGAACAGTGAGCTTGCTTAGAACAAAAGTACTGTGCTTCCTACACACACGGGCCATATCTAGTTCAACTCTGTTTAGGAAACTGACAAGAACAGTAGCTCCGCTTCATTCCAAAACACTGTACTTGCTGAAAACAGACGCGAGTGCTCTTTGCGCTGTGTATGGCAATGGGAGTGCAATAGTGACTTTTCTTACCAGAAAACAACTCTTGCTCGTAGGACCAAAAAGTGCATGTGATTCAACTCCATTTAGGACTGGGAAACAAACGCTAGCTCGCCTTACAAGAAACACACTCTGCTTTTCAGAAAAGATCACTCTTCAACTCTACTGTGTTTCCTATAGGGCCAGAACAGTGAATTTGCTCAGAACAAAAGAACTGTGCTTCCTACAAATAAGGCCATATCTAGTTCTATTCTGCTTAGGAAACTGAGAAGAACAGTGGATCCTCTTCAGTCCAATACACTGTACATGCTGGGAACAGACGCCAGTGCTATTTGTCCAGTGTATGAAAATGGGAGTGCAATAGTGACTCTTCTTACCAGAAAACAACTCTTGCTCGTAGGACCAGAAACTGGATGTGATTCAACTCCATTTAGGACTGGGAAACAAACGCTAGCTCTCCTTACAAGAAACACACTCTGCTTTTGAGAAAAGAGCACTCTTCTACTCTACTGTGTTTCCTATGGGGTCCGAACAGGGAGCTTGTTCAGAACAATAGAACTGTGCTTCCTACACACAGGGGCCATATCTAGTTCAACTCTGCTTAGGAAACTGACAAGAACAGTAGCTGCTCTTCAGTTCAATACACTGTACTTGCTGGGAACAGACGCAAGTGCTATTTGCACTGTATATGGCAATGGGAGCACAATAGTGACTTTGCTTACGAGAAAATAACTCTTGCTCGTAGGACCAAAAACTGCATGTGATTCAACTCCATTTAGGACTGGGAAACAAACGCTAGCTCGCCTTACAAGAAACACACTCTGCTTTTGAGAAAAGAGCACTCTTCTACTCTAATGTGTTTTCTATGGGGTCCGAACAGTGAGCTTGCTCAGAACAAAAGAACTGTGCTTCCTACACACAGGGGCCATATCTAGTTCAACTCTGCTTAGGAAACTGACAAGAACAGTAGCTCCGCTTCAGTCCAATACACTGTACTGGCTGGGAACAGATGCGAGTGCTATTTGCACTGTGTATGGAAATGGGAGCGCAATAGTGACTTTCCTTACCAGAAAACAACTCTTGCTGGTAGGACCAGAAACTGCATGGGATTCAACTCCATTTAGGACTGGGAAACAAACGCTAGCTGGCCTTACAAGAAACACACTCTGCTTTTGAGAAAAGAGCACTCTTCTACTCTACTGTGTTTCCTATAGGGCCAGAACAGTGAGTTTGCTCAGAACAAAGAACTGTGCTTCCTACAAATACGGCCATATCTAGTTCAATTCTGCTTAGGAAACTGACAAGAACAGTAGATCCTCTTTAGTCCAATACACTGTACATGCTGGGAACAGACGCCAGTGCTATTTGCCCTGTGTCTGACAATGGGAGCGCAATAGTGACTTTCCTTACCAGAAAACAACTCTTGCTCGTAGGACCAAAAACAGGGTGTGATTCAACTCCATTTAGGACTGGGAAACAAACGCTAGCTTGCCTTACAAGAAACACACTCTGCTTTTGAGAAAAGAGCACTCTTCTGCTCTACTGTGTTTCCTATGGGGTCCGAACAGTGAGCTTGCTCAGAACAAAAGAACTGTGCTTCCTACACACACGGGCCATATCTAGTTCAACTCTGCTTAGGAAACTGACAAGAACGGAAGCTCCTCTTCAGTCCAATACACTGTACTAGCTGGGAACAGACGGGAGTCCTATTTGTACTGTGTATAGAAATAGGAGCGCAATAGTGACTCTTCTTATCAGAAAACACCTCTTCCTCATAGGAACAAAAACTGCATGGGATTCAACTCCATTTCTGACTGGGGAACAAACAGTAGCTCGCCTTACAAGAAACACACTCTGCTTTTGAGAAAAGAGCACTCTTCTACTCTTCTGTGTTTCCTTTGTGGTCCGAACAGTGAGCTTGCTCAGAACAAAAGAACTGTGCTTCCTACACACAGGGGCCATATCTAGTTCAACTCTGCTTAGCAAACTGACAAGAACAGTAGCTCCACTTCAGTCCAATACACTGTACTTGCTGGGAACAGACGCGAGTGCTATTTGCACTGTGTATGGCAAAGGGAGCGCAATAGTGACTTTCCTTACCAGAAAACAACTCTTGCTAGTAGGAACAAAAACTGCATGTGATTCAACTCCATTTAGGACTGGGAAACAAACGCTAGCTCGCCTTACAAGAAACACACTCTGCTTTTGAGAAAAGAGCACTCTTCTACTCTACTGTGTTTCCTATAGGGCCAGAACAGTGAGTTTGCTCAGAACAAAGAACTGTGCTTCCTACAAATACGGCCATATCTAGTTCAATTCTGCTTAGGAAACTGACAAGAACAGTAGATCCTCTTTAGTCCAATACACTGTACATGCTGGGAACAGACGCCAGTGCTATTTGCCCTGTGTCTGACAATGGGAGCGCAATAGTGACTTTCCTTACCAGAAAACAACTCTTGCTCGTAGGACCAAAAACAGGGTGTGATTCAACTCCATTTAGTACTGGGAAACAAACGCTAGCTTGCCTTACAAGAAACACACTCTGCTTTTGAGAAAAGAGCACTCTTCTGCTCTACTGTGTTTCCTATGGGGTCCGAACAGTGAGCTTGCTCAGAACAAAAGAACTGTGCTTCCTACACACACGGGCCATATCTAGTTCAACTCTGCTTAGGAAACTGACAAGAACGGAAGCTCCTCTTCAGTCCAATACACTGTACTAGCTGGGAACAGACGGGAGTCCTATTTGTACTGTGTATAGAAATAGGAGCGCAATAGTGACTCTTCTTATCAGAAAACACCTCTTCCTCATAGGAACAAAAACTGCATGGGATTCAACTCCATTTCTGACTGGGGAACAAACAGTAGCTCGCCTTACAAGAAACACACTCTGCTTTTGAGAAAAGAGCACTCTTCTACTCTTCTGTGTTTCCTTTGTGGTCCGAACAGTGAGCTTGCTCAGAACAAAAGAACTGTGCTTCCTACACACAGGGGCCATATCTAGTTCAACTCTGCTTAGCAAACTGACAAGAACAGTAGCTCCACTTCAGTCCAATACACTGTACTTGCTGGGAACAGACGCGAGTGCTATTTGCACTGTGTATGGCAAAGGGAGCGCAATAGTGACTTTCCTTACCAGAAAACAACTCTTGCTAGTAGGAACAAAAACTGCATGTGATTCAACTCCATTTAGGACTGGGAAACAAACGCTAGCTCGCCTTACAAGAAACACACTCTGCTTTTGAGAAAAGAGCAGTCTTCTACTCTACTGTGTTTCCTATAGGGCCAGAACAGTGAGCTTGCTCAGAACAAAAGAACTGTGCTTCATACAAATACGGCCATATCTAGTTCAATTCTGCTTAGGAAACTGAAAAGAACAGTAGATCCTCTTCAGTCCAATACACTGTACATGCTGGGAACAGACGCCAGTGCTATTTGCCCTCTGTATGACAATGGGAGCACAATAGTGACTCTTCTTACCAGAAAACAACTCTTGCTCGTAGGACAATAAACTGCATGTGTTTCAACTCCATTTAGGACTGGGAAACAAACGCTAGCTCGCCTTACAAGAAACACACTCTGCTTTTGAGAAAAGAGCACTCTTCTACTCGACTGTTTTTCCTATGGTGTCCGAACAGTGAGCTTGCTCAGAAAAAAAGAACTGTGCTTTCTACACACAGGGGCCATATCTATTCAACTCTGCTTTGGAAACTGACAAGAACAGTAGCTCCGCTTCAGTCCAATACACTCTACTTGCTGGGAACAGATGCGAGTGCTATTTGCACTGTGTATGGAAATGGGAGCACAATAGTGACTTTCCTTACCAGAAAACAACTCTTGCTGGTAGGACCAGAAACTGCATGGGATTCAACTCCATTTAGGACTGGGAAACAAACGCTAGCTTGCCTTACAAGATACACACTCTGCTTTTGAGAAAAGAGCACTCTTCTACTCTACTGTGTTTCCTATGGGGTCCGAAGAGTGAGCTTGATCACAACAAAAGAACTGTGCTTCCTACACACATGGGCCATATCTAGTTAAACTCTGCTTAGGAAACTGAGAAGAACAGTAGCTCCTCTTCAGTCCAATACACTGTACTTGCTGGGAACAGACGCGAGTCTATTTGCACTGTGTATGGCAATGGGAGCGCAATAGTGACTTTGATTACGAGAAAACAACCCTTGCTCGTAGGACCAAAAACTGCATGTGATTCAACTCCATTTAGGACTGGGAAATAAACGCTAGCTCGCCTTACAAGAAACACACTCTGCTTTTGAGAAAAGAGCAGTCTTCTATTCTACTGTGGTTCATATGGGGACCGAACATTGAGCTTACTCAGAACAAAAGAACTGTGCTTCCTACACACACGGGCCATATCTAGTTGAACTCAGCTTAGGAAACTGAGAAGAACAGTAGCTCCTCTTCAATCCAATAAACTGTACTTGCTGGGAACAGACGCGAGTGCTATTTACACTGTGTTTGGCAATGGGAGCGCAATAGTGACTTTGCTTACCAGAAAACAACTCTTGCTCGTAGGTCCAAAAACTGCATGAAATTCAACTCCATTTAGGACTGGGAAACAAACGCTAGCTCGCCTTACAAGAAACACACTCTGCTTTTGAGAAAAGAGCACTCTTCTACTCTAATGTGTTTTCTATGGGGTCCGAACAGTGAGCTTGCTCAGAACAAAAGAACTGTGCTTCCTACACACAGGGGCCATATCTAGTTCAACTCTGCTTAGGAAACTGACAAGAACAGTAGCTCCGCTTCAGTCCAATACACTGTACTGGCTGGGAACAGATGCGAGTGCTATTTGCACTGTGTATGGAAATGGGAGCGCAATAGTGACTTTCCTTACCAGAAAACAACTCTTGCTGGTAGGACCAGAAACTGCATGGGATTCAACTCCATTTAGGACTGGGAAACAAACGCTAGCTGGCCTTACAAGAAACACACTCTGCTTTTGAGAAAAGAGCACTCTTCTACTCTACTGTGTTTCCTATAGGGCCAGAACAGTGAGTTTGCTCAGAACAAAGAACTGTGCTTCCTACAAATACGGCCATATCTAGTTCAATTCTGCTTAGGAAACTGACAAGAACAGTAGATCCTCTTTAGTCCAATACACTGTACATGCTGGGAACAGACGCCAGTGCTATTTGCCCTGTGTCTGACAATGGGAGCGCAATAGTGACTTTCCTTACCAGAAAACAACTCTTGCTCGTAGGACCAAAAAACAGGGTGTGATTC
>NW_026737215.1:0-47000 GCF_949786415.1 Peromyscus eremicus | reverse complement strand
TAACAGGCCTGAGCTAATGGCCAAGCAGTTTAAATAATGTAAGAGTCTGTGTGTTTATTTTATAAGTGGGCTCTGAGACTGGCGGGACTTGGTGGTGGGAGCTGGAGAGAAATTCTACAGCAACAGAGCACTCTTCTACTCTACTGTGTTTCCTATGGGGTCCAAACAGTGAGCTTGCTCAGAACAAAAGAACTGTGCTTCCTACACACATGGACCATATCTAGTTCAACTCTGCTTAGGAAACTGACAAGAACAGTAGCTCCTATTCAGTCCAATACACTGTACTTGCTGGGAACACACAACAGTGCTATTTGCACTGTGTATGGAATTTGGAGCGCAATAGTGACTCTTCTTACGAGAAAACAACTCTTGCTCGTAGGAAAAAAAACTGCCTGTGACTCAACTCCATTTAGACTGGGAAACAAACGCTAGCTCACCTTACAAGAAACACACTCTGCTTTAGAGAAAAGAGCACTCTTCTACTCTACTGTGTTTCCTATAGGGCCAGAACAGTGAGCTTGCTCAGAACAAGAGAACTGTGCTTCCTACACACACGGGAAATATCTCGTTCAACTCTGCTTAGGAAACTGACAAGAACAGTAGCTCCTCTTCAGTCTGATACACTGTACTTGCTGGGAAGACATGAGTGCTATTTGCACTGTGTATGGCAGTGGGAACACAATAGTGACTTTCCTTTCCAGAAAACAACTCTTGCTCATAGGACCAGAAACTGCATGTGATTCAACTCCATTTAGGACTGGGAAACAAACGCTAGCTCGCCTTACAAGAAACACACTCTGCTTTTGAGAAAAGAGCACTCTTCTACTCTACTGTGTTTCCTATAGGGAAAGAACAGAGAGCTTGCTCAGAACAAAGAACTGTGCTTCCTACACACATGGCCGTATCTAGTTCAATTCTGCTTAGGAACCTGACAAGAACAGTAGATCCTCTTCAGTCCAATACACGGTACATGCTGGGAACAGACGCCAGTGCTATTTGCCCTGTGTAAAACAATGGGAGATAACAGTGACTCTTCTTACCAGAAAAAAACTCTTGCTCGTAGGACCAGAAACTGCATGTGATTCAACTCCATTTAGGACTGGGAAACAAACGCTAGCTCGCCTTACAAGAAACAAACTCTGCTTCTGAGAAAAGAGCACTCTTCTACTCTTCTGTTTTTCCTATAGGGCCAGAACAGTGAGCTTGCTCAGAACAAAAGAACTGTGCTTTCTACAGACACGGGCCATATCTAGTTCAACTCTGCTTAGGAAACTGACAAGAACAGTAGCTCCTCTTCAGTCCAATACACTGTACTTGCTGGGAACAGACGTGAGTGCTATTTGCACTGTTTATGGCAAAGGGAGAAAAATAGTGACTTTCCTTTCCAGAAAACATCCCTTGTTGGTTTGACCAGAAACTGCATGTGATTCAACTCCATTTTGGACTGGGAAACACACGCTAGCTCGCCTTACAAGAAACACATTCTGCTTTTGAGAAAAGAGCACTCATCTATTCTACTGTATTTCCTATGGGGTCCGAACAGTGAGCTTGCTCAGAACAAAAGAACTGTGTTTCCTACACACACCGGGCATATCTAGTTCAACTCTGGTTACGAAACTGACAAGAGCAGTAGCTCCTCTTCAGTCCAATACACTGTACTTGCTGGGAACAGACGCGAGTGCTATTTGCACTCTGTATGGCAAAAGGAGCACAATAGTGAATTTCCTTTCCAGAAAACAACTCTTGCTCGTAGGACCAGAAACTGCATGTGATTCAACTCCATTTAGGACTGGGAAACAAACGCAAGCTTGCCTTAAAAGAAACACACTCTGCTTTTGAGAAAAGAGCACTCTTCTACTTTACTGTGTTTCCTATAGGCCAGAAGAGTCAGCTTGCTCAGAACAAAAGAACTGTGCTTCCTACACACACCGGCCATATCTAGTTCAACTCTGCTTAGGAAACTGACAAGAACAGTAGCTCCTCTTCAGTCCAATACAGTGTAAATGCTGGGAACAGACGCCAGTGCTATTTGCCCTGTGTATGACAATGGGAGCGCAATAGTGACTCTTCTTACCAGAAAACAACTCTTGCTCCTAGGATCAGAAACTGCATGTGATTCAACTCCATTTAGGACTGGGAAACAAACGCTAGCTCGCCTTACAAGAAACACACTCTGCTTTTGAGAAAAGAGCACTCTTCTACTCTACTGTGTTTCCTATGGGGTCCAAACAGTGAGCTTGCTCAGAACAAAAGAACTGTGCTTCCTACACACACAGGCCATATCTAGTTCAACTCTGCTTAGGAAACTGACAAGAACAGTAGCTCCTCTTCTGTCCAATACACTGTACTTGCAAAGAACAGTAGCAAGTGTTGTTTGCACTGTGTATGGCAGTAGCATCGCAATAGTGACTCTTCTTACCAGAAAACAACTCTTGCTCATAGGACAAGAACCTCCATGTAATTCAACTCCATTTAGGACTGGGAAACAAACGCTAGCTCACCTTACAAGAAACACAATCTGCTTTTGAGAAATGAGCACTCTTCTACTCTACTGTGTTTCCTATAAGGCCAGAACAGTGAGCTTGCTCAGAACAAAAGAACTGTGCTTCCTACACACATGGGCTATATCTAGTTCAACTCTGCTTAGGAAACTGACAAGAACAGTAGCTCCTCTTCAGTCCAATACACTGTACTTGCTGGGAGCAGACGCGAGTGCTATTTGCACTGTGTATGGCAAAGGGAGCGAAATAGTGACTCTTCTTACCAGAAAACAACTCTTGCTCGTAGGACCAGAAACTGCATGGGATTCAACTCCATTTCTGACTGGGAAACAAACACTAGCTCGCCTTACAAGAAACACACTCTGCTTTTGAGAAAAGAGCACTCTTCTACTCTACAGTGTTTCCTATGGTATCCGAACAGTGAGCTTGCTGAGAACAAAAGAACTGTGCTTCCTACACACACGGGCCATATCTAGTTCAATTCTGCTTAGGAAATTGACAAGAACAGTAGCTCCTCTTCAGTCCAATACACTGTACTTGCTGCGAACAGACGTGAGTGCTATTTGCACTGTGTATGGCAATGGGAGAGCAATAGTGAGTCTTCTTACCAGAAAACAACTCTTGCTCGTAGGACCAAAAACCGCTTGTGATTCAACTCCATTTTGGACTGGGAAACAAACACTATCTCGCCTTACAAGAAACACACTCTGGTTTTGAGAAAAGATAAATCTTCTAATCTACTATGTTTCCTATATTGCGAGAACAGTGAGTTTTCTCAGAACAAAAGAACTGTGCTTCCTACAGAAACGGGCCATGTCTAGTTCAACTCTGCTTAGGAAACTGACAAGAACAGTAGCTCCTCTTCAGTCCAATACATTGTACTTGCTGGGAACAGACGCGAGTGCTATTTGTAGTGTATGTGGCAATTGGAGCACAATAATGAATCTTCTTACCAGAAAACAACTCTTGTTCGTAGGACCAGAAACTGCATGTGATTCAACTCCATTTAGGACTGGGAAACAAACGAAATCTCGCCTTACAAGAAACACACTCTGCTTTTGAGAAAAGAGCACTCTTCTACTCTACTGTGTTTCCTATAGGCCAGAAGAGTGAGCTTGCTCAGAACAAAAGAACTGTGCTTCCTACACACACGGGCCATATCTAGTTCAACTCTGCTTAGGAAACTGACCAGAACTGTAGATCCTCTTCAGTCCAATACACTTTACATGCTGGGAACAGACGCCAGTGCTATTTGCCCTGTGTATGACAATGGGAGCGCAATAGTGACTCTTCTTGCCAGAAAACAACTCTTGCTCATAGGACCAGAAACTGCATGTGATTGAACTCCATTTAGGACTGGGAAACAATCGCTAGCTCGCCTTACAAGAAACACATTCTGCTTTAGAGAAAAGAGCACTCTTCTACTCTACTGTGTTTCTTATAGGTCAGAAGAGTGAGCTTGCTCAGAACTAAAGAACTGTGCTTCCTACACACACGGGCTATATCTAGTTCAACTCTGTTTAGGAAACTGACAAGAACATTAGCTCCTCTTCAATCCAATACACTGTACTTGCTGGGAGCAGACCCGAGTGCTATTTGCACTGTGTATGGCAATGGGAGCGCAATAGTGACTCTTCTTACCAGAAAACAACTCTTGCTCATAGGACCAGAAACTGCATGGGATTCAACTCCATTTAGGGCTGGGAAACAAAAGCTAGCTCGCCATACAAGAAACACACTCTGCTTTTGAGAAAAGAGCACTCTTCTACTCTACTTTGTTTCCTATAGGGCCAAAACGGTGAGCTTGCTCAGAACAAAAGAACTGTGCTTCCTACACACACGAGCCATATCTAGTTCAACTCTGCTTAGGAAACTGACAAGAACAGTAGATCCTCTTCAGTCCAATACACTGTACATGTTGGGAACAGACGCCAGTGCTATTTGCCCTGTGTATGACAATGGGAGCGCAATAGTGACTCTTCTTACCAGAAAACAACTCTTGCTCCTAGGATCAGAAACTACATGTGATTCAACTCCATTTAGGACTGGGAAACAAACGCTAGCTCGCCTTACAAGAAATACACTCTGCTTTTGAGAAAAGAGCACTCTTCTACTCTTCTGTGTTTCGTATGGTGTCCGATCAGTGAGCTTGCTCAGAACAAAGAACTGTGCTTCCTACACACACGGGCCATATCTAGTTCAACTCTGCTTAAGAAACTGACAAGAACAGTAGCTCCTCTTCTGTCCAATACACTGTACTTGCAAAGAACAGTAGCGAGAGTTGTTAGCACTGTGTATGGCAGTAGGAGCGCAATAGTGACTCTTCTTACCAGAAAACACCTCTTGCTCATAGGACAAGGAACTGCATGTAATTCAACTCCATTTAGGACTGGGAACCAAATGCTAGCTCACCTTACAAGAAACACACTCTGCTTTTGAGAAAAGAGCACTCTTCTACTCCTCTGTGTTTCCTATAGGACCAGAACAGTGAGCTTGCTCAGAACAAAAGAACTGTGCTTCCTAAACACACGGGCCATATCTCGTTCAACTCTGCTTAGGAAACTGACAAGAACAGTAGCTCCTCTTCAGTCCAATACACTGTACTTGCTGGGAACAGACGCGAGTGCTATTTGCACTGTTTATGGCAAAGGGAGCACAATAGTGACTTTCCTTACCAGAAAACATCCCTTGCTTGTAGGACCAAAAACTGCATGTGATTCAACTCCATTTAGGACTGGAAAACAAAGCCCTAGTTCACCTTACAAGAAAAAAACTCTGCTTTTGAGAAAAGAGCACAGTTCTACTCTACTGTCTTTTCTGTAGGGCCAGAACAGTGAGCTTGCTCAAAACAAAACAACTGTGCTTCCTACACACACCGGCCATATCTAGTTCAACTCTGCTTAGGAAACTGACAAGAATACTAGCTCCTCTTCAGTGCAATAGATTGTACTTGCTGGGAACAGACGCGAGTGCTATTTGCAGTGTATGTGGCAATTGGAGCACAATACTGAATCTTCTTACCAGAAAACAACTCTTGGTCGTAGGACCAGAAACTGCATGTGATTCAACTTCATTTAGGACTGGGAAACAAAGGCAAGCTCGCCTTACAAGAAACACACTCTGCTTTTGAGAAAAGAGCACTCTTCTACTCTACTGTGTTTCCTATAGGCCAGAAGAGTGAGCTTGCTCAGAACAAAAGAACTGTGCTTCCTACACACACGGGCCATATCTAGTTCAACTCTGCTTAGGAAACTGACAAGAACTGTAGATCCTCTTCAGTCCAATACACTTTACATGCTGGGAACAGACGCCAGTGCTATTTGCCCTGTGTATGACAATGGGGGCGCAACAGTGACTCTTCTTGCCAGAAAACAACTCTTGCTCATAGGACCAGAAACTGCATGTGATTGAACTCCATTTAGGACTGGGAAACAATCCCTAGCTCGCCTTACAAGAAACACATTCTGCTTTAGAGAAAAGAGCACTCTTCTACTCTACTGTGTTTCCTACAGGGCCAGAAGAGTGAGCTTGCTCAGAACAAAAGAAGTGTACTTCCTGCACACACGGGCCATATCTAGTTCAACCTTGCTTAGGAAACTGACAAGAACAGTAGATCCTCTTCAGTCTAATACACTGTACATACTGGGAACAGACGCGAGTGCTATTTGCACTATGTATGGCAAAGGGAGCACAATAGTGACTTTCCTTTCCAGAAAACAAGTCTTGCTCATAAGACAGAAACTCCATGTGATTCAACTCCATTTAGGATTGGGCAACAAACGCTAGCTCGCCTTACAAGAAAAAGACTCTGCTTTTGAGAAAAGAGCACTCTTCTACTCTACTGTGTTTCTTATAGGCCAGAAGAGAGCTTGCTCAGAACAAAAGAACTGTGCTTCCTACACACAAGGGCTATATCTAGTTCAACTCTGTTTAGGAAACTGACGAGAACATTAGCTCCTCTTCAATCCAATACACTGTACTTGCTGGGAGCAGACCCGAGTGCTATTTGCACTGTGTAAGGCAATGGGATCGCAATAGTGACTCTTCTTACCAGAAAACAACTCTTGCTCGTAGGACCAGAAACTGCATGGGATTCAACTCCATTTAGGGCTGGGAAACAAATGCTAGCTCGCCTTACAAGAAACACACTCTGCTTTTGAGAAAAGAGCACTCTTCTACTCTACTTTGTTTCCTATAGGGCCAAAACGGTGAGCTTGCTCAGAACAAAAGAACTGTGCTTCCTACACACACGAGCCATATCTAGTTCAACTCTGCTTAGGAAACTGACAAGAACAGTAGATCCTCTTCAGTCCAATACACTGTACATGCTGGGAACAGACGCCAGTGCTATTTGCCCTGTGTATGACAATGGGAGCGCAACAGTGACTCTTCTTACCAGAAAACAACTCTTGCTTCTAGGATCAGAAACTACATGTGATTCAACTCCATTTAGGACTGGGAAACAAACGCTAGCTCACCTTACAAGAAATACACTCTGCTTTTGAGAAAAGAGCACTCTTCTACTCTACTGTGTTTCGTATGGTGTCCGATCAGTGAGTTTGCTCAAAACAAAGAACTGTGCTTCCTACACACACGGGCCATATCTAGTTCAACTCTGCTTAAGAAACTGACAAGAACAGTAGCTCCTCTTCTGTGCAATACACTGTACTTGCAAAGAACAATAGCGAGAGTTGTTAGCACTGTGTATGGCAGTAGGAGCGCAATAGTGACTCTTCTTACCAGAAAAAAACTCTTGCTCATAGGACAAGAAACTGCATGTAATTCAACTCCATTTAGGACTGGGAACCAAATGCTAGCTCACCTTACAAGAAACACACTCTGCTTTTGAGAAAAGAGCACTCTTCTACTCCTCTGTGTTTCCTATAGGACCAGAACAGTGAGCTTGCTCAGAACAAAAGAACTGTGCTTCCTAAACACACGGGCCATATCTAGTTCAACTCTGCTTAGGAAACTGACAAGAACAGTAGCTCCTCTTCAGTCCAATACACTGTACTTGCTGGGAACAGACGCGAGTGCTATTTGCACTGTTTATGGCAAAGGGAGCACAATAGTGACTTTCCTTACCAGAAAACATCCCTTGCTTGTAGGACCAAAAACTGCATGTGATTCAACTCCATTTAGGACTGGGAAACAAACGCTAGTTCACCTTACAAGAAAAAAACTCTGCTTTTGAGAAAAGAGCACACTTCTACTCTACTGTCTTTTCTGTAGGGCCAGAAAAGTGAGCTTGCTCAGAACAAAAGAACTGTGCTTCCTACACACAAGGGCTATATCTAGTTCAACTCTGCTTAGGAAACTGACAAGAACAGTAGATCCTCTAGGTCCAATACACTGTACATGCTGGGAACAGACGCCAGTGCTATTTGCCCTGTGTATGACAATGGGAGCGCAATAGTGACTCTTCTTACCAGAAAACAACTCTTGCTCCTAGGATCAGAAACTACATGTGATTCAACTCCATTTAGGACTGGGAAACAAACGCTAGCTCACCTTACAAGAAATACACTCTGCTTTTGAGAAAAGAGCACTCTTCTACTCTACTGTGTTTCGTATGGTGTCCGATCAGTGAGTTTGCTCAAAACAAAGAACTGTGCTTCCTACACACACGGGCCATATCTAGTTCAACTCTGCTTAAGAAACTGACAAGAACAGTAGCTCCTCTTCTGTGCAATACACTGTACTTGCAAAGAACAATAGCGAGAGTTGTTAGCACTGTGTATGGCAGTAGGAGCGCAATAGTGACTCTTCTTACCAGAAAAAAACTCTTGCTCATAGGACAAGAAACTGCATGTAATTCAACTCCATTTAGGACTGGGAACCAAATGCTAGCTCACCTTACAAGAAACACACTCTGCTTTTGAGAAAAGAGCACTCTTCTACTCCTCTGTGTTTCCTATAGGACCAGAACAGTGAGCTTGCTCAGAACAAAAGAACTGTGCTTCCTAAACACACGGGCCATATCTAGTTCAACTCTGCTTAGGAAACTGACAAGAACAGTAGCTCCTCTTCAGTCCAATACACTGTACTTGCTGGGAACAGACGCGAGTGCTATTTGCACTGTTTATGGCAAAGGGAGCACAATAGTGACTTTCCTTACCAGAAAACATCCTTTGCTTGTAGGACCAAAAACTGCATGTGATTCAACTCCATTTAGGACTGGGAAACAAACGCTAGTTCACCTTACAAGAAAAAAACTCTGCTTTTGAGAAAAGAGCACACTTCTACTCTACTGTCTTTTCTGTAGGGCCAGAACAGTGAGCTTGCTCAGAACAAAAGAACTGTGCTTCCTACACACAAGGGCTATATCTAGTTCAACTCTGCTTAGGAAACTGACAAGAACAGTAGATCCTCTAGGTCCAATACACTGTACATGCTGGGAACAGACGCCAGTGCTATTTGCCCTGTGTATGACAATGGGAGCGCAATAGTGACTCTTCTTACCAGAAAACAACTCTTGCTCCTAGGATCAGAAACTACATGTGATTCAACTCCATTTAGGACTGGGAAACAAACACTAGCTAGCCTTACAAGAAACACACTCTGCTTTTGAGAAAAGAGCACACTTCTATTCTACTGTGTTTACTATGGGTTCCGAAAATTGAGCTTGCTCAGAACAAAAGAACAGCGCTTCACTCACACGGGCCTTATGTAGTTCAACTCTGCTTAGGAAACTGACAAGAACAGTAGCTCCTCTTCTGTCCAATACACTGTACTTGCTGGGAACAGACTCGAGTGCTATTTGCACTGAGTATGGCAATGGTAGCACAATAGTGACTCTTCTTACCAGAAAACAACTCTTGCTCGTAGGACCAGAAACTACATGGAATTCAACTCCATTTAGGGCTGGGAAACAAAAGCTAGCTCGCCTTACAAGAAACACACTCTGCTTTTGAGAAAAGAGCACTCTTCTACTCTACTTTGTTTCCTATAGGGCCAAAACGGTGACCTTGCTCAGAACAAAAGAACTGTGCTTCCTACACACACGAGCCATATCTAGTTCAACTCTGCTTAGGAAACTGACAAGAACAGTAGATCGTCTTCAGTCCAATACACTGTACTTGCTGGGAACAGACGCGAGTGCTATTTGCACTGTGTATGGCAAAGGGAGCACAATAGTGACTTTCCTTTCCAGAAAACAAGTCTTGCTCGTAGGACAGAAACTCCATGTGATTCAACTTCATTTAGGACTGGGAAACAAACGCTAGTTCGCCTTACAAGAAAAACACTCTGCTTTTGAGAAAAGAGCACTCATCTACTCTACTGTGTTTCTTATAGGCCAGAAGAGTGAGCTTGCTCAGAACAAAAGAACTGTGCTTCCTACACACATGGGCTATATCTAGTTCAACTCTGTTTAGGAAACTGACAAGAACAGTAGCTCCTCTTCAGTCCAATACAGTGTACTTGCTGGGAGCAGACGCGAGTGCTATTTGCACAGTGTATGGCAATGGGAGCGCAATAGTGACTCTTCTTACCAGAAAACAACTCTTGCTGGTAGGACCAGAAACTGCATGGGATTCAACTCCATTTAGGACTGGGAAACAAAAGCTAGCTCACCTTACAAGAAACACACTCTGCTTTTGAGAAAAGAGCACTCTTCTACTCTACTTTGTTTCCTATAGGGCCAAAACAGTGAGCTTGCTCAGAACAAAAGAACTGTGCTTCCTACACACACGGGCCATATCTAGTTCAACTCTGCTTAGGAGACTGACAAGAACAGTAGCTCCTTTTCTGTCCAATACACTGTACTTGCAAAGAACATTAGCGAGAGTTGTTAGCACTGTGTATGGCAATAGGAGCGCAATGTTGACTCTTCTTACCAGAAAACAACTCTTGCTCAAAGGACAAGAAACTGCATGTAATTCAACTCCATTTAGGACTGGGAACAAAATGCTAGCTCACCTTACCAGAAACACACTCTGCTTTTGAGAAAAGAGCACTCATCTACTCTTCTGTGTTTCCTATAAGACCAGAACAGTGAGCTTGCTCAGAACAAAAGAACTGTGCTTCCTACACACACGGGCCATATCTCGTTCAACTATGCTTAGGAAACTGACAAGAACAGTAGCTCCTCTTCAGTCCAATACACTGTACTTGCTGGGAACTGACGCGAGTGCTATTTGCACTGTTTATGGCAAAGGGAGCACAATAGTGACTTTCCTTACCAGAAAACATCCCTTGCTCATAGGACCAAAAACTGCATGTGATTCAACTCCATTTAGGACTGAGAAACAAACGCTAGCTCAACTTACAAGAAAAAAACTCTGCTTTTGAGAAAAGAGCACTCTTCTACTCTACTGTGTTTCCTATAGGGCCAGAACAGTGAGCTTGCTCAGAACAAAAGAACTGTGCTTCTTACACACACGGGCTATATCTAGTTCAACTCTGCTTAGGAAACTGACAAGAACAGTAGCTCCTCTTCAGTCCAATACACTGTACTTGCTGGGAGCAGACGCGAGTGCAATTTGCACTGTGTATGGCAATGGGAGCGCAATAGTGACTCTTCTTACCACAAAACAACTCTTGCTCGTAGGACCAGAAACTGCATGTGATTGAACTCCGTTTCTGTCTGGGAAACAAACACTAGCTAGCCTTACAAGAAACACAATCTGCTTTTGAGAAAAGAGCACTCCTCTACTCTACTGTGTTTCCTATGGGGTCTGAAAAGTGAGGTTGCTCAGAACAAAAGAACTGTGCTTCACACACACACGGCCATATCTAGTTCAACTCTGCTTAAGAAACTGAAAAGAACAGTAGCTCCTCTTCTGTCCAATACAATGTACTTGCTGGGAACAGACGCCAGTGCTATTTGCACTATGTATGGCAATGGTAGCACAATAGTGACTCTTCTTAACAGAAAACAACTCTTGCTCGCAGGACCAGAAACTGCATGTGATTCAACTCCATTATGGGCTGGGAAACAAACGCTAGCTCGCCTTACAAGAAACACACTCTGCTTTTGAGAAAAGAGCACTCTTCTACTCTTCTGTGTTTCTTATAGGGCCAGAAGAGTGAGCTTGCTCTAAACAAATGATTTGTGCTTCCTTAACACACGGGCTATATATAGTTCAACTCAGCTTAGGAAACTGACAAGAACAGTAGCTCCTCTTCCGTCTAATACACTGTACTTACTGGGAACAGAAGCGAGTGCTATTTACCCTGTGTATGGCAATGGGAGTGCAATAGTGACTCTCCTTACCAGAAAACTACTCTTGCTTGTAGGACCAGAAACTGCATGTGATTTAACTTTTTTACGACTTGGAAACAAACTCTAGCTTGCCTTAGAAGAAACACACTCTGCTTTTGAGAAAAGAGCACTCTTCTACTCTACTGCGTTTCCTATAGGGCCAGAACAGTGAGCTTGCTCAGAACAAAAGAACTGTGCTTCCTACACACACGGGCCATATCTACTTCAACTCTGCTTAGGAAATAGACAAGAACAGTAGCTCCTCTTCTGTCCAATACTCTGTACTTGCTGGGAACAGACGCCAGTGCTATTTGCGTTGTGTATGGAAATGGGAGCGCAATAGTGTCTCTTTTTACCAGAAAAAAACTGTTGCTCCTAGGAACAGAAACTGCACGTGATTCAACTCCATTTAGGACTGGGAAACAAACGCTAGTTCGCCTTACAAGAAACACACTCTGCTTTTGAGAAAAGAGCACTCTTCTACTCTACTGTGTTTCCTATAGGGCCAGAACACTGAACTTGCTCAGAACAAAAGAACTGTGCTTCCTACACACAGGGGCCATATCTAGTTCAACTCTGCTTAGGAAACTGACAAGAACAGTAGCTCCTCTTCAATCCAATACACTGTACTTGCAGTTAGCAGACGCGAGTGCTATTTGCACTGTGTATGGCAATGGGAGCGCAATAGTGACTCCTCTTACCAGAAAACAACTCTTGCTCGTAGGACCAGAAACTGCATGAGATTCAACACCGTTTCTGACTGGGAATCAAACACTAGCCAGCCTTACAAGAAACACACTCTGCTTCTGAAAAGAGCACTCTTCTACTCTACTGTGTTTCCTATGGGGTCCGAACAATGAGCTTGCTCAGAACAGTGAAATGTGCTTCCTACACACGGGCCATATCTAGTTCAACTCTGCTTAGGAAACTGACAAGAACAGTAGATCCTCTTCAGTCCAATACACTGTACATTTTGGGAACAGATGCGAGTGATATTTGCCCTGTGTATGGCAATGGGAGCGCAATCGTGACTCTTCTTAGCAGAAAACAACTCTTGCTTGTAGGACCAGAAACTGCATGTGATTCAACTCCATTTACAACTTGGAAAGAAACGATAGCTCGCCTTAGGAGAAACACAGTCTGCTTTTGAGAAAACAGCACTCTTCTACTCTACTGTGTTTCCTATAGTGCCAGAACAGTGAGCTTGCTCAGAACAAAAGAACTGTGCTTCCTACACACATGGGCCATATGTAGTTCAACTCTGCTTAGGAAACTGACAAGAGCAGTAGCTCCTCTTCAGTCCAATACACTGTACTTGCTGGGAACAGACGCGAGTGCTATTTGCACTGTGTATGGCAAAGGGAGCACAATAGTGACTTTCCTTTCCAGAAAACAAGTCTTGCTCGTAGGACAGAAACTCCATGTGATTCAACTCCATTTAGGACTGGGAAACAAACGCTAGTTTGCCTTACAAGAAAAACACTCTGCTTTTGAGAAAAGAGCACTCTTCTACTCTACTGTGTTTCTTATAGGCCAGAAGAGTGAGCTTGCTCAGAACAAAAGAACTGTGCTTCCTACACACACGGGCTATATCTAGTTCAACTCTGTTTAGGAAACTGACAAGAACAGTAGCTCCTCTTCAGTCCAATACAGTGTACTTGCTGGGAGCATACGCGAGTGTTATTTGCACTGTGTACGGCAATGGGAGCGCAATAGTGACTCTTCTTACCAGAAAACAACTCTTGCTGGTAGGACCAGAAACTGCATGGGATTCAACTCCATTTAGGACTGGGAAACAAAAGCTAGCTCGCCTTACAAGAAACACACTCTGCTTTTGAGAAAAGAGCACTCTTCTACTCTACTTTGTTTCCTATAGGGCCAAAACAGTGAGCTTGCTCAGAACAAAAGAACTGTGCTTCCTACACACACGGGCCATATCTAGTTTAACTCTGCTTAGGAGACTGACAAGAACAGTAGCTCCTCTTCAGTCCAATACACTGTACTTGCTGGGAGCAGACGCGAGTGCTATTTGCACTGTGTATGGCAATAGGAGCGCAATATTGACTCTTCTTACCAGAAAACAACTCTTGCTCAAAGGACAAGAAACTGCATGTAATTCAACTCCATTTAGGACTGGGAACAAAATGCTAGCTCACCTTACCAGAAACACACTCTGCTTTTGAGAAAAGAGCACTCTTCTACTCTTCTGTGTTTCATATATTACCAGAACAGTGAGCTTGCTCAGAACAAAAGAACTGTGCTTCCTACACACACGGGCCATATCTCGTTCAACTCTGCTTAGGAAACTGACAAGAACAGTAGCTCCTTTTCAGTCCAATACACTGTACTTGCTGGGAACAGACTCGAGTGCTATTTGCACTGAGTAAGGCAATGGTAGCACAATAGTGACTCTTCTTACCAGAAAACAACTCTTGCTCGTAGGACCAGAAACTGCATGTGATTCAACTCCATTTAGGAGTGGGAAACAAACGCTAGCTCGCCTTACAAGAAACAAACTCTGCTTCTGAGAAAAGAGCACTCCTCTACGCTTCTGTGTTTCCTATAGGGCCAGAACAGTGAGCTTGCTCAGGACAAAAGAACTGTGCTTCCTACACACACGGGCCATATCTAGTTCAACTCTGCTTAGGAAACTGACAAGAACAGTAGCTCCTCTTCAGTCCAATACACTGTCCTTGCTGGGAGCAGACCCGAGTGCTATTTGCACTGGGTATGGTAATGGGAGCGCAATAGTGACTCTTCTTACCAGAAAACAACTCTTGCTCGTAGGACCAGAAACTGCATGGGATTCAACTCCATTTAGGGCTGGGAAACAAAAGCTAGCTCGCCTTACAAGAAACACACTCTGCTTTTGAGAAAAGAGCACTCTTCTACTCTACTTTGTTTCCTATAGGGCCAAAACGGTGACCTTGCTCAGAACAAAAGAACTGTGCTTCCTACACACACGAGCCATATCTAGTTCAACTCTGCTTAGGAAACTGACAAGAACAGTAGATCGTCTTCAGTCCAATACACTGTACTTGCTGGGAACAGACGCGAGTGCTATTTGCACTGTGTATGGCAAAGGGAGCACAATAGTGACTTTCCTTTCCAGAAAACAAGTCTTGCTCGTAGGACAGAAACTCCATGTGATTCAACTCCATTTAGGACTGGGAAACAAACGCTAGTTCGCCTTACAAGAAAAACACTCTGCTTTTGAGAAAAGAGCACTCTTCTACTCTACTGTGTTTCTTATAGGCCAGAAGAGTGAGCTTGCTCAGAACAAAAGAACTGTGCTTCCTACACACACGGGCTATATCTAGTTCAACTCTGTTTAGGAAACTGACAAGAACAGTAGCTCCTCTTCAGTCCAATACAGTGTACTTGCTGGGAGCATACGCGAGTGTTATTTGCACTGTGTACGGCAATGGGAGCGCAATAGTGACTCTTCTTACCGGAAAACAACTCTTGCTGGTAGGACCAGAAACTGCATGGGATTCAACTCCATTTAGGACTGGGAAACAAAAGCTAGCTCGCCTTACAAGAAACACACTCTGCTTTTGAGAAAAGAGCACTCTTCTACTCTACTTTGTTTCCTATAGGGCCAAAACAGTGAGCTTGCTCAGAACAAAAGAACTGTGCTTCCTACACACACGGGCCATATCTAGTTCAACTCTGCTTAGGAGACTGACAAGAACAGTAGCTCCTCTTCAGTCCAATACACTGTACTTGCTGGGAGCAGACGCGAGTGCTATTTGCACTGTGTATGGCAATAGGAGCGCAATATTGACTCTTCTTACCAGAAAACAACTCTTGCTCAAAGGACAAGAAACTGCATGTAATTCAACTCCATTTAGGACTGGGAACAAAATGCTAGCTCACCTTACCAGAAACACACTCTGCTTTTGAGAAAAGAGCACTCTTCTACTCTTCTGTGTTTCCTATAGTACCAGAACAGTGAGCTTGCTCAGAACAAAAGAACTGTGCTTCCTACACACACGGGCCATATCTCGTTCAACTCTGCTTAGGAAACTGACAAGAACAGTAGCTCCTTTTCAGTCCAATACACTGTACTTGCTGGGAACAGACTCGAGTGCTATTTGCACTGAGTATGGCAATGGTAGCACAATAGTGCCTCTTCTTACCAGAAAACAACTCTTGCTCGTAGGACCAGAAACTGCATGTGATTCAACTCCATTTAGGAGTGGGAAACAAACGCTAGCTCGCCTTACAAGAAACAAACTCTGCTTCTGAGAAAAGAGCACTCCTCTACGCTTCTGTGTTTCCTATAGGGCCAGAACAGTGAGCTTGCTCAGGACAAAAGAACTGTGCTTCCTACACACACGGGCCATATCTAGTTCAACTCTGCTTAGGAAACTGACAAGAACAGTAGCTCCTCTTCAGTCCAATACACTGTCCTTGCTGGGAGCAGACCCGAGTGCTATTTGCACTGGGTATGGTAATGGGAGCGCAATAGTGACTCTTCTTACCAGAAAACAACTCTTGCTCGTAGGACCAGAAACTGCATGGGATTCAACTCCATTTAGGGCTGGGAAACAAAAGCTAGCTCACCTTACAAGAAACACACTCTGCTTTTGAGAAAAGAGCACTCTTCTACTCTACTTTGTTTCCTATAGGGCCAAAACGGTGACCTTGCTCAGAACAAAAGAACTGTGCTTCCTACACACACGAGCCATATCTAGTTCAACTCTGCTTAGGAAACTGACAAGAACAGTAGATCGTCTTCAGTCCAATACACTGTACTTGCTGGGAACAGACGCGAGTGCTATTTGCACTGTGTATGGCAAAGGGAGCACAATAGTGACTTTCCTTTCCAGAAAACAAGTCTTGCTCGTAGGACAGAAACTCCATGTGATTCAACTCCATTTAGGACTGGGAAACAAACGCTAGTTCGCCTTACAAGAAAAACACTCTGCTTTTGAGAAAAGAGCACTCTTCTACTCTACTGTGTTTCTTATAGGCCAGAAGAGTGAGCTTGCTCAGAACAAAAGAACTGTGCTTCCTACACACACGGGCTATATCTAGTTCAACTCTGTTTAGGAAACTGACAAGAACAGTAGCTCCTCTTCAGTCCAATACAGTGTACTTGCTGGGAGCATACGCGAGTGTTATTTGCACTGTGTACGGCAATGGGAGCGCAATAGTGACTCTTCTTACCGGAAAACAACTCTTGCTGGTAGGACCAGAAACTGCATGGGATTCAACTCCATTTAGGACTGGGAAACAAAAGCTAGCTCGCCTTACAAGAAACACACTCTGCTTTTGAGAAAAGAGCACTCTTCTACTCTACTTTGTTTCCTATAGGGCCAAAACAGTGAGCTTGCTCAGAACAAAAGAACTGTGCTTCCTACACACACGGGCCATATCTAGTTCAACTCTGCTTAGGAGACTGACAAGAACAGTAGCTCCTCTTCAGTCCAATACACTGTACTTGCTGGGAGCAGACGCGAGTGCTATTTGCACTGTGTATGGCAATAGGAGCGCAATATTGACTCTTCTTACCAGAAAACAACTCTTGCTCAAAGGACAAGAAACTGCATGTAATTCAACTCCATTTAGGACTGGGAACAAAATGCTAGCTCACCTTACCAGAAACACACTCTGCTTTTGAGAAAAGAGCACTCTTCTACTCTTCTGTGTTTCCTATAGTACCAGAACAGTGAGCTTGCTCAGAACAAAAGAACTGTGCTTCCTACACACACGGGCCATATCTCGTTCAACTCTGCTTAGGAAACTGACAAGAACAGTAGCTCCTTTTCAGTCCAATACACTGTACTTGCTGGGAACAGACTCGAGTGCTATTTGCACTGAGTATGGCAATGGTAGCACAATAGTGCCTCTTCTTACCAGAAAACAACTCTTGCTCGTAGGACCAGAAACTGCATGTGATTCAACTCCATTTAGGAGTGGGAAACAAACGCTAGCTCGCCTTACAAGAAACAAACTCTGCTTCTGAGAAAAGAGCACTCCTCTACGCTTCTGTGTTTCCTATAGGGCCAGAACAGTGAGCTTGCTCAGGACAAAAGAACTGTGCTTCCTACACACACGGGCCATATCTAGTTCAACTCTGCTTAGGAAACTGACAAGAACAGTAGCTCCTCTTCAGTCCAATACACTGTCCTTGCTGGGAGCAGACCCGAGTGCTATTTGCACTGGGTATGGTAATGGGAGCGCAATAGTGACTCTTCTTACCAGAAAACAACTCTTGCTCGTAGGACCAGAAACTGCATGGGATTCAACTCCATTTAGGGCTGGGAAACAAAAGCTAGCTCACCTTACAAGAAACACACTCTGCTTTTGAGAAAAGAGCACTCTTCTACTCTACTTTGTTTCCTATAGGGCCAAAACGGTGACCTTGCTCAGAACAAAAGAACTGTGCTTCCTACACACACGAGCCATATCTAGTTCAACTCTGCTTAGGAAACTGACAAGAACAGTAGATCGTCTTCAGTCCAATACACTGTACTTGCTGGGAACAGACGCGAGTGCTATTTGCACTGTGTATGGCAAAGAGAGCACAATAGTGACTTTCCTTTCCAGAAAACAAGTCTTGCTCGTAGGACAGAAACTCCATGTGATTCAACTCCATTTAGGACTGGGAAACAAACGCTAGTTCGCCTTACAAGAAAAACACTCTGCTTTTGAGAAAAGAGCACTCTTCTACTCTACTGTGTTTCTTATAGGCCAGAAGAGTGAGCTTGCTCAGAACAAAAGAACTGTGCTTCCTACACACACGGGCTATATCTAGTTCAACTCTGTTTAGGAAACTGACAAGAACAGTAGCTCCTCTTCAGTCCAATACACTGTACTTGCTGGGAGCAGACGCGAGTGCTATTTGCACTGTGTATGGCAATGGGAGCGCAATAGTGACTCTTCTTACCAGAAAACAACTCTTGCTGGTAGGACCAGAACTGCATGGGATTCAACTCCATTTAGGACTGGGAAACAAAAGCTAGCTCGCCTTACAAGAAACACACTCTGCTTTTGAGAAAAGAGCACTCTTCTACTCTACTTTGTTTCCTATAGGGCCAAAACAGTGAGCTTGCTCAGAACAAAAGAACTGTGCTTCCTAAACACACGGGCCATATCTCGTTCAACTCTGCTTAGGAAACTGACAAGAACAGTAGCTCCTCTTCAGTCCAATACACTGTACTTGCTGGGAACAGACGCGAGTGCTATTTGCACTGTTTATGGCAAAGGGAGCACAATAGTGACTTTCCTTACCAGAAAACATCCCTTGCTTGTAGGACCAAAAACTGCAAGTGATTCAACTCCATTTAGGAATGGGAAACAAACGCTAGTTCACCTTACAAGAAAAAAACTCTGCTTTTGAGAAAAGAGCACTCTTCTACTCTACTGTGTTTTCTGTAGGGCCAGAACAGTGAGCTTGCTCAGAACAAAAGAACTGTGCTTCCTACACACAAGGGCTATATCTAGTTCAACTCTGCTTAGGAAACTGACAAGAACAGTAGATCCTCTTCAGTCCAATAAACTGTACATGCTGGGAACAGACGCCAGTGCTATTTGCGCTGTGTATGACAATGGGAGCGCAATAGTGACTCTTCTTACCAGAAAACAACTCTTGCTCCTAGGATCAGAAACTACATGTGATTCAACTCCATTTAGGACTGGGAAACAAACACTAGCTAGCCTTACAAGAAACACACTCTGCTTTTGAGAAAAGAGCACACTTCTATTCTACTGTTAATACTATGGGGCCCGAAAATTGAGCTTGCTCAGAACAAAAGAACTGTGCTTCAC
The DNA here is from genome assembly GCF_949786415.1 of Peromyscus eremicus. Lineage (NCBI taxonomy): Eukaryota > Metazoa > Chordata > Mammalia > Rodentia > Cricetidae > Peromyscus > Peromyscus eremicus. Next base: position 27,515 of record NW_026737215.1, on the reverse strand, counting down.
ACACAAGGGCCATATGTAGTTCAAATCTGCTTAGGAAACTGACAAGAACAGTAGCTCCTCTTCTGTCCAATACACTGCACTTGCTGGGAACAGACGCGAGTGCTATTTGCACTGAGTATGGTAATGGTAGTACAATAGTGACTCTTTTTACCAGAAAACAACTCTTGCTCGTAGGACCAGAAACTGCATGTGATTCAACTCCATTTAGGACTGCGAAACAAACGCTAGCTCGCTTTACAAGAAAAACACTCTGCTTTTGAGAAAAGAGCACTCTTCTATTCTACTGTGTTTCCTATGGGGTCCGAACAGTGAGCTTGCTCAGAACAAAAGAACTGTGCTTTCTACACACACGGGCCATATCTAGTTCAACTCTGCTTAGGAAACTGACAAGAACAGTTAGATCCTCTTCAGTCCAATACACTTTACATGCTGGGAACAGACGCCAGTGCTATTTGCCCTGTGTATGACAATGGGAGCGCAATAGTGACTCTTCTTACCATAAAACAACTCTTGCTCGTGGACCAGAAATTGCATGTGATTGAACTCCATTTAGGACTGGGAAACAAACGCTAGCTCACCTTACAAGAAACACATTCTGCTTTTGAGAAAAGAGCACTCTTCTACTTACTGTGTTTCCTATAGGGCCAGAAGAGTGAGCTTGCTCAGAACAAAAGAACTGTGCTTCCTACAAACACCGGCCATATCTAGTTCAACTCTGCCTCGGAAACTGACAAGAACAGTAGATCCTCTTCAGTCCAATACACTGTACATGCTGGGAACAGACGCCAGTGCTATTTGCCCTGTGTATGACAATGGGAGCGCAATAGTGACTCTTCTTACCAGAAAACAACTCTTGCTCGTAGGACCAGAAACTGCATGTGATTCAACTCCATTTAGGACTTGGAAACAAACGCTAGCTCGTCTTACAAGAAACACACTCTACTTTTGAGAAAAGAGCACTCTTCTACTCTACTGTGTTTCCTATGGGGTCCGAACAGTGAGCTTGCTCAGAACAAAAGAACTGTGCTTCCTACACACAGGGGCCATATCTAGTTCAACTCTGCTTAGGAAACTGACAAGAACAGTAGCTCCTCTTCAGTCCAATACACTGTACTTGATGGGAACACATGCGAGTCCTCTTTGCACTGTGTGTGGCATTGGGAGCGCAATAGTGACTTTCCTTACCAGAAAACAACTCTTTGTCATAGGATCAAAAACTGCATGTGATTCAACTCCATTTAGGACTGGGAAACAAATGCTAGCTCCCCTTACAAGGAACAATTGGCTTTTGAGAAAAGATCACTCTTCCACTCTACGGTGTTTCCTATAGGGCCAGAACAGTGAGCTTACTCAGAGCAAAAGAACTGTGCTTCGTACACACACGGGCTATATCTAGTTCAACTCTGCTTAGGAAACTGACAAGAACAGTAGATCCTCTTCAGTCCAATACACTGTACATGCTGGGAACAGACTCCAGTGCTATTTGCCCTGTGTATGACAATGGGAGCGCAATAGTGACTCTTCTTACCAGAAAACAACTCTTGCTCGTAGGACCAGAAACTGCATGGGATTCAACTCCATTTAGGACTGCGAAACAAACGCTAGCTCGCCTTACTAGAAACACACTCGGCTTTTGAGAAAAGAGCACTCTCCTACTCTACAGTGATTCCTGTGGGGTCTGAACAGTGAGCTTGCTCAGAACAAAAGAACTGTGCTTCCTACACACACGGGCCATATCCAGTTCAATTCTGCTTAGGAAACTGACAAGAACAGTAGATCCTCTTCAGTCCAATACAATGTACATGCAGGGAACAGATGCCAGTGCTATTTGCAATGTGTATGACAATGGGACCGAAATAGTGTCTCTTCTTACCAGAAAACATCTCTTGCTCATAGGACCAGAAACTGCATGTGATTCAACTCCATTTAGGACTGGGAAACAAACCCTAGCTCGCCTTACAAGAAACATACTCTGCTTTTGAGAAAAGAGAACTCCTCCACTCTACTGTGTTTCCTGTGGGGTCCAAACAGTGAGCTTGCTGAGAACAAAAGAACTGTGCTTCCTACACACACGGGCCATATCTAGTTCAACTCTGCTTAGGAAAATGACAAGAACAGTAGTTCCTCTTCAGTCCAATACACTGTACTTGCTGTGAACAGACGCGTGTGCTATTTGCACTGTATATGGCAATGGGAGCACAATAGTGACTCTTCTTACCAGAAAACAACTCTTGATTGTAGGACCAGAAACTGCATGGGATTCAACTCCATTTCATACTGGGAAACAAACAATAGCTCACCTTACAAAAAACACACTCTACTTTTGAGAAAAGAGCACTCTTCTACACTATTGTGTTTCCTATAGGGCAAGAACAGTGAGCTTGCTCAGAAAAATGGAACTGTGCTTCACACACACGGGCAATATCTAGGTCAATTCTACTTACGAAACTGACAAGAACAGTAGCTCCTCTTCAGTCCAATACACTGTACTTGCTGGGAACAGAGGCGAGTGCTATTTGCACTGTGTATGGCAATGGGAGCACAATAGTGACTTTCCTTACGAGAAAACAACTCTTGCTCGTAGGATCAAAAACTGCATGTGATTCAACTCCATTTAGGACTGGGAAACAAACGCTAGCTCGCCTTACAAGAAACACACTCTGCTTTTGAGATAAGATCACTCTTCTACTCTACTGTGTTTTCTATAGGGCCAGAACAGTGAGCTTGCTCAGAACAAAAGAACTGTGCTTCCTACACACACGGGCCATATCTAGTTTAACTCCGCTTAGGAAACTGACAAGAACAGTAGCTCCTCTTCTGTCCAATACACTGTACATGCTGGGAACAGACGCCAGTGCTATTTGCCCTGTGTATGACAATGGGAGCGCAATAGTGACTATTCTTACCAGAAAACAACTCTTGCTCGTAGAACCAGAAACTGCATGTGATTCAACTCCATTTAAGACTGGGAAACAAATGCTAGATCGCCTTACAAGAAACACACTCTGTTTTTGAGAAAAGGGCACTCTTCTACTCTACTGTGTTTCCTATGGGTTCGATCAGTGAGCTTACAGTAGAAAAGAACTGTGCTTCCTACACACACGGGCCATATCTAGTTCAACTCTGCTTAGAAACTGACAAGAACAGTAGCTCCTCTTCAGTCCAATACACTGTACTTGATGGGAACAGACGCGAGTCCTCTTTGCACTGTGTGTGGCAATGGGAGCGCAATAGTGACTTTCCTTACCAGAAAACAACTCTTGCTCGTAGGATCAAAAACTGCATGTGATTCAACTCCATTTAGGACTGGGAAACAAATGCTAGCTCCTCTTACAAGAAACACACGCTGCTTTTGAGAAAAGATCACTCTTCTACTCTACGGTATTTCCTATAGGGTCAGAACAGTGAGCTTACTCAGAACAAAAGAACTGTGCTTCCTACACATATGGCCATATCTAGTTCAATTCTGCTGAGGAAACTAACAAGAGCAGTAGATCCTCTTCAGTCCAATACACTGTACTTGCTGGGAACAGACGTGAGAGCTATTTGCACTGTATATGGCAATGGGAGCGCAATAGTGACTCTTCTTACCAGTTAACATCTCTTGCTCGTAGGACAAGAAACTGCATGGGATTCAACTCCATTTCAGACTGGGAAACAAGCACTAGTTCGCCTTACAAGAAACACACTCTGCTTTTGAGAAAAGAGCACTCTTCTACTCTACTGTGTTTCCTGTGGTGTCCGAACAGTCCATTTGCTCAGAACAAAAGAACTGTGCTTCCTACACACAGGGGCCATATCTAGTTCAACTCTGCTTAGGAAACTGACAAGAACAGTAGCTCCTTCTCAGTCCAATACACTGTACTTGATGGGAGCAGACGCGAGTCCTCTTTGCACTGTTTGTGGCAATGGGAGCACAATAGTGACTTTCCTTACCAGAAAACAACTCTAGCTTGTAGGACCAAAAACTGCATGTGATTCAACTCCATTTAGGACTGGGAAACAAACGCTAGCTCGCCTTACAAGAAACACACTCTGCTTTTGAGAAAAGAGCACTCTTCTACTCTACTGTGTTTCCTATAGGGCCAAAACAGTGAGCTTGCTCAGAACAAAAGAACTGTGCTTCCTACACACACGGCCATATCTAGTTCAATTCTGCTTAGGAAACTGACAAGAACAGTAGCTCCTCTTCAGTCCAATACACTGTACTTGCTGGGAACAGACACGAGAGCTATTTGCACTGTATATGGCAATGGGAGCGCAATAGTGACTCTTCTTACCAGTTAACATCTCTTGCTCGTAGGACAAGAAACTGCATGGGATTCAACTCCATTTCAGACTGGGAAACAAGCACTAGTTCGCCTTACAAGAAACACACTCTGCTTTTGAGAAAAGAGCACTCTTCTACTCTACTGTGTTTCCTATGGGGTCCGAACAGTGAGCTTGCTCAGAACAAAAGAACTGTGCTTCCTACACACAGGGGCCATATCTAGTTCAACTCTGCTTAGGAAACTGACAAGAACAGTAGTTCCTCTTCAGTCCAATACACTGTACTTGATGGGAACAGACGCGAGTCCTTTTTGCACTGTGTGTGGCAATGGGAGCGCAATAGTGACTTTCCTTACCAGAAAAAAACTCTAGCTCGTAGGACCAAAAACTGCATGTGATTCAACTCCATTTAGGACTGGTAAACAAACGCTAGCTCGCCTTACAAGAAACACACTCTGCTTTTGAGAAAAGAGCACTCTTCTACTCTACTGTGTTTCCTATAGGGCCAAAACAGTGAGCTTGCTCAGAACAAAAGAACTGTGCTTCCTACACACACGGCCATATCTAGTTCAATTCTGCTTAGGAAACTGACAAGAACAGTAGCTACTCTTCAGTCAAATATACTGTACATCCTGGGAACAGACGCCAGTGCTATTTGCCCTGTGTATGACAATGGGAGCGCAATAGTGACTCTTCTTACCAGAAAACAACTCTAGCTCATAGGACCAGAAACTGCATGTGATTCAACTCCATTTAGGACTGGGAAACAAATGCTAGCTCGCCTTACAAGAAACACACTCTGCTTTTGAGAAAAGAGCACTCTTCTACTCTACTCTGTTTCCTATGTGTTCGAACAGTGAGCTTACAGTACAAAAGAACTGGGCATCCTACACACACGGGCCATATCTAGTTCAACTCTGCTTAGGAAACTGACAAGAACAGTAGCTCCTCTTCAGTCCAATACACTGTACTTGATGGGAACAGACGCGAGTCCTCTTTGCAGTGTGTGTGGCAATGGGAGCGCAATAGTGACTTTCCTTACCAGAAAACAACTCTAACTTGTAGGACCAAAAACTGCATGTGATTCAACTCACTTTAGGACTGGGAAACAAACGCTAGCTCGCCTTACAAGAAACACACTCTGCTTCTCAGAAAAGAGCACTCTTCTACTCTACTGTGTTTCCTATAGGGTCAAAAGAGTGAGCTTGCTCAGAACAAAAGAACTGTGCTTCCTACACACACGGGCCCTATCTAGTTTAACTCAGCTTAGGAAACTGACAAGAACAGTAGCTGCTCTTCAGTCCAATACACTGTACTTGCTGGGAACAGACACGAGAGCTATTTGCACTGTATATGGCAATGGGAGCGCAATAGTGACTCTTCTTACCAGTTAACATCTCTTGCTCGTAGGACAAGAAACTGCATTGGATTCAACTCCATTTCAGACTGGGAAACAAGCACTAGTTCGCCTTACAAGAAACACACTCTGCTTTTGAGAAAAGAGCACTCTTCTACTCTACTGTGTTTCCTATGGGGTCCGAACAGTGAGATTGCTCAGAACAAAAGAACTGTGCTTCGTACACACAGGGGCCATATCTAGTTCAACTCTGCTTAGGAAACTGACAAGAACAGTAGCTCCTCTTCAGTCCAATACACTGTACATGCTGGGAACAGACGCCAGTGCTATTTGCCCTGTGTATGTCAATGGGAGCGCAATAGTGACTCTTCTTACCAGAAAACAACTCTTGCTCGTAGGACCAGAAACTGCATGTGATTCAACTCAATTTAGGACTGGGAAACAAACGCTAGCTCGCCTTACAAGAAACACACTCTGCTTTTGAGAAAAGAGCACTCTTCTACTCTACTGTGTTTCCTATAGGGCCAAAAAAGTGAGCTTGCTCAGAACAAAAGAACTGTTCTTCCTACACTCATGGCCATATCAAGTTCAATTCTGCTTAGGAAACTGACAAGAACAGTAGCTCCTATTCAGTCCAATACACTGTACATGCTGGGAACAGACGCCAGTGCTATTTGCCCTGTGTATGACAATGGGAGTGCAATAGTGACTCTTCTTACCAGAAAACAACTCTTGCTCGTAGGACCAGAAACTGCATGGGATTCAACTCCATTTAGGATTGGGAAAAAACGCTAGCTCGCCTTACAAGAAACACACTCTGCTTCTCAGAAAAGAGCATTCTTCTACTCTACTGTGTTTCCTATAGGGCCAGAATAGTGAGCTTGCTCAGAACAAAAGAACTGTGCTTCCTACACACACGCGCCATATCTAGGTCAATTCTGCTTAGGAAACTGACAAGAACAGTAGATCCTCTTCCGTCCCATACACTGTACTTGCTGGGAACAGACGCCAGTGCTATTTGCCCTGTGTATGACAATGGGAGCACAATAGTGACTCTTCTTACCAGAACTACTCTTGCTTGTAGGACCAGATACTGCATGTGATTCAACTCCATTTAGGACTGGGAAACAAACGCTAGCTCCCTTTACAAGAAAAAAACTCTGCTTTTGAGAAAAGAGCACTCTTCTACTCTACTGTGTTTCCTATAGGGCCAGAATAGTGAGCTTGCTCAGAACAAAAGAACTGTGTTTCCTACACACACGGGCTATATCTAGTTCAACTCTGCTTAGGAAACTGACAAGAACAGTAGCTCCTCTTCAGTCCAATACACTGTACATGCTGGGAACAGATGCCAGTGCTATTTGCCCTGTGTATGATAATGGGAGCGCAATAGTGACTCTTCTTACCAGAAAACAACTCTTGCTCGTAGGACCAGACACTGCATGTTATTCAACTCCATTTATAACTGGCAAACAAACACTAGCTCGCCTCACAATAAACACACTCTGCTTTTGAGAAAAGAGCACTCTTCTAGTCTAATGTGTTTTTTCTAGGGCCAGAATAATGAGCTTGCTCAGAACTAATGAACTGTGCCTCCTACACACACCGACTATATCTAGTTCAACTCTGCTTAGGAAACTGGCAAGAACAGTAGCTCCTCTTCAGTCCAATACACTGTACATGCTGGGAACAGACGCCAGTGCTATTTGCCCTGTGTATGTCAATGGGAGCGCAATAGTGACTCTTCTTACCAGAAAACAACTCTTGCTTGTAGGACCAGAAACTGCATGGGATTCAACTCCATATAGGACTGCGAAAGAAACGCTAGCTCGCCTTACAAGAAACCCACTCTGATTTTGAGAAAAGAGCACTCTTCTACTCTACTGTGTTTCCTATAGGGCCAGAACAGTGAGCTTGCTCAGAACAAAAGAACTGTGCTTCCTACACACACGGCCATATGTAGTTCAACCCCTCTTAGGAACCTGACAAGAACAGTAGATCCTCTTCACTCCAATACACTGTACATGCTGGGAAGAGACGCGTGTGCTATTTGCCCTTTGTATGACAATGGGAGCACAATAGTGACTCTTCTTACCAGAAAACAACTCTTGCTCGTAAGAACAGAAACTGCATGTGATTCATCTCCATTTAGGAGTGGGAAACAAACACTAACTCGACTTACAAGAAACACACTCTGATTTAGAGAAAAAAGCACTCTTCTACTCTATTGTGTTTCCTAAGAGGTCCGAACAGTGAACTTGCTCAGAACAAAAGAACTGTGCTTCCAACACACACGGCCATATCTAGTTCAATTCTGCTTAGGAACCTGACAAGAACAGTAGATCCTCTTCAGTCCAATACACTGTACTGCTGGGAACAGACAACAGTGCTATTTGTCCTGTGTATGGCAATGGCAGCACAATAGTGACTCTTCTTACCATAAAACAACTCTTGCTCGTAGGACCAGAAAATGCATGTGATTCAACTCCATTTAGGACTGGGAAACAAACGCTAGCTCGCCTTACAAGAAACACACTCTGCTTTTGAGAAAAGAGCACTCTTCTACTCTAGTGTGTTTCCTATGGGGTCCGAACAGTGAGCTTGCTCAGAACAAAAAAACTGTGCTTCCTACACACACGGCCGTATCTAGTTCAAGTCTGCTTAGGAACCTGACAAGAACAGTAGATCCTCTTCCATCCAATACACTACACTTGCTGGGAAAACACGCCAGTGTTATTTGTCCTGTGTATGGCAAAGGCAGCGCAATAGTGACTCTTCTTACCAGAAAACAACTCTTGCTTGTAAGACCAGAAACTGCATTTGATTCAACTCCATTTAGGACTGGGAAACAAATGCTAGCTCGCCTTACATGAAACACACTCTGCTTTTGAGAAAAGAGCACTCTTGTACTCTACTGTGTTTCCTATGGGGTCCAAACAGTGAGCTTGCTCAGAAAAAAAGAACTGTGCTTCCTACATACACGGGCCATATCTAGTTCAACTCTGCTTAGGAAACTGACAAGAACAGTAGCTCCTCTTCAGTCTGATACACTGTACTTGCTGGGAACAGACGCATGTGCTATTTGCACTGTGTATGGCAATTGGAGCACAATAGTGACTTTCCTTACCAAAAAATAACTCTTGCTCGTAGGACCAGAAACTGCATGTGATTCAACTCCATATAGGACTGGGAAACCAAAGCTAGCTCCCCTTACAAGAAACACAATCTGCTTTTGAGAAAAGAGCACTCTTCTACTCTACTGTGTTTCCTATATGGCCAGAACAGTGAGCTTGCTCAGAACAAAAGAACTGTGCTTCCTACACACACGGACATATCTAGTTCAACTCTGCTTAGGAACCTGACAAGAACAGTAGATCCTCTTCAGTCCAATACACTGTACATGCTGGGAACAGACGCGTGTGCTACTTGCCCTGTGTATGAAAATGGGAGCACAATAGTGTCTCTTCTTACCAGAAAACAACTCTTGCTCGTAGGACCAGAAACTGCATGTGATTACACTCCATTTAGGACGGGAAAACAAACGCTAGCTCCCCTTACAAGAAACTCAATCTGCTTTTGAGAAAAGAGCACTCTTCTACTCTACTGTGTTTCCTATAGGGCCAGAAGAGTGAGCTTGCTCAGAAGAAAAGAACTGTGCTTCCTACACTCGGGCCATAACTAGTTCAACTCTGCTTAGGAAACTGACAAGAACAGTAGCTCATAATCAGTCCAATACACTGTAATTGCTGGGAACAGACGCGAGTGCTATTTGCACTGTGTATGGCAATGGGAGCGCAATAGTGACTTTCCTTACCAGAAAACAACTCTTGCTCGTAGGACCAGAAACTGCATGTGATTCAACTCCATTTAGGACTGGGAAACAAATGCTAGCTCGCCTTACATGAAACACACTCTGCTTTTGAGAAAAAAGCACTCTTCTACTCTACTGTGTTTCCAAAGGGGTCTAAAGAGTGAGCTTGCTCAGAACAAAAGAACTGTGCTTCCCACACATGGACCATATCTAGTTCAACTCTGTTGAGGAAACTGACAAGAACAGTAGCTCCTAATCAGTCCAATACACTGTACTTGAAGTGAACAGACGCGAGTACTATTTGCACTGTGTATGGCATTTGGAGCACAATAGTGACTCTTCTTAACAGAAAACAACTCTTGCTCGTAGGACCAAAAACTGCATGTGTCTCAACTCCATTTAGGACTGGGAAACAAACGCTAGCTCGCCTTACAAGAAACACACTCTGCTTTAGAGAAAAGAGCACTCTTCTACTCTACTGTGTTCCCTATGGGATCCGAACAGTGAGCTTGCTCAGAACAAAAAAACTGTTCTTCCTACACACACGGCCATATCTAGTTCAAGTCTGATTAGGAACCTGACAAGAACAGAAGATCCTCTTTCGTCCAATACACTGTACTTGCTTGGAAAAGACGCCAGTGCTATTTGTCCTGTGTATGGCAATGGCAGCGCAATAGTGACTCTTCTTACCAGAAAACAACTCTTGCTTGTAGGACCAGAAACTCCATGTGATTCAACTCCATTTAGGACTGGGAAACAAACGCTAGCTAGCCTTACAAAAAACTCACTCTGCTTTTGAGAAAAGAGCACTCTTCTACTCTACTGTGTTTCCTATGGGGTCCAAACAGTGAGCTTGCTCAGAACAAAAGAACTGTGCTTCCTAAACACGCGGGCCATATCTAGTTCAACTCTGCTTAGGAAACTGACAAGAACAGTAGCTCCTCTTAAGTCCGATACACTGTACTTGCTGGGAAGAGACGCGAGTGCTATTTGCACTGTGTATGGCAATGGGAGCGCAATAGAGACTTTCCTTACCAAAAAACAACTCTTGCTCGTAGGACCAGAAACTGCATGTGATTCAACTCCATATAGGACTGGGAAACAAATTCTGGCTCGCCTTACAAGAAACACAATCTGCTTTTGAGAAAAGAGCACTCTTCTACTCTACTGTGTTTCCTATAGGGCCAGAACAGTGAGCTTGCTCAGAACAAAAGAACTGTGCTTCCTACACACACAGCCATATCTAGTTCAATTCTGCTTAGGAACCTGACAAGAACAGTAGATCCTCTTCAGTCCAATACACTGTACTGCTGGGAACAGACAACAGTGCTATTTGTCCTGTGTATGGCAATGGCAGCACAATAGTGACTCTTCTTACCATAAAACGACTCTTGCTTTTAGGACCAGTAAATGCATGTGATTCAACTCCATTTAGGACTGGGAAACAAACGCCAGCTCGCCTTCCAAGAAACACACTCTGCTTTTGAGAAAAGAGCACTCTTCTACTCTACTGTGTTTCCTATGGGTTCCGAACAGTGAGCTTGCTCAGAACAAAAAAACTGTGCTTCCTACACACACGGCCGTATCTAGTTCAAGTCTGCTTAGGAACCTGACAAGAACAGTAGATCCTCTTCCATCCAATACACTGTACTTGCTGGGAAAACACGCCAGTGTTATTTGTCCTGTATATGGCAAAGTCAGAGCAATAGTGACTCTTCTTACCAGAAAACAACTCTTGCTTGTAGGACCAGAAACTGCATGTGATTCAACTCCATTTAGGACTGGGAAACAAACGCTAGCTCGCCTTACATGAAACACACTCTGCTTTTGAGAAAAGAGCACTCTTCTACTCTACTGTGTTTCCAAAGGTGTCCAAAGAGTGAGCTTGCTCAGAACAAAAGAACTGTGCTTCCCACACACGGACCATATCTAGTTCAACTCTGCTGAGGTAACTGACAAGAACAGTCGCTCCTAATCAGTCCAATACACTGTACTTGAAGGGAACAGACGTGAGTACTATTTGCACTGTGTATGGCATTTGGTGCACAATAGTGACTCTTCTTACCAGAAAACAACTCTTGCTCGTAGGACCAAAAACTGCATGTGTCTCAACTCCATTTAGGACTGTGAAACAAACGCTAGCTCGCCTTACAAGAAACACACTCTGCTTTTGAGAATAGAGCACTATGCTAGTCTACTGTGTTTCCTATGAGGTCCGAACAGTGAGCTTGCTCAGATCAAAAAAAAAAACGTGATTCCTACACATACCGCCACACCTAGTTCAATTCTGCTTAGGAACCTGACAAGAAAAGTAGATCCTCTTCAGTCCAATACACTCTACTTCTGAGAACAGACAACAGTGCTATTTGTCCTGTGTATGGCAATGGCAGCGCAATAGTGACTCTTCTTACCATAAAACAACTCTTGCTCGTAGGACCAGAAACTGCATATGATTCAACTCCAATTTGGACTGGGTAACAAACGCTAGCTCGCCTTACAAGAAACACACTCTGCTTTTGAGAAAAGAGCACTCTTCTACTCTACTGTGTTTCCTATAGGGCCAAAACAGTGAGCTTGCTCAGAACAAAAGAACTGTGCTTCCTACACACACGGCCATATCTAGTTCAATTCTGCTTAGGAAACTGACAAGAACAGTAGCTACTCTTCAGTCAAATATACTGTACATCCTGGGAACAGACGCCAGTGCTATTTGCCCTGTGTATGACAATGGGAGCGCAATAGTGACTCTTCTTACCAGAAAACAACTCTAGCTCATAGGACCAGAAACTGCATGTGATTCAACTCCATTTAGGACTGGGAAACAAATGCTAGCTCGCCTTACAAGAAACACACTCTGCTTTTGAGAAAAGAGCACTCTTCTACTCTACTCTGTTTCCTATGTGTTCGAACAGTGAGCTTACAGTACAAAAGAACTGGGCATCCTACACACACGGGCCATATCTAGTTCAACTCTGCTTAGGAAACTGACAAGAACAGTAGCTCCTCTTCAGTCCAATACACTGTACTTGATGGGAACAGACGCGAGTCCTCTTTGCAGTGTGTGTGGCAATGGGAGCGCAATAGTGACTTTCCTTACCAGAAAACAACTCTAACTTGTAGGACCAAAAACTGCATGTGATTCAACTCACTTTAGGACTTGGAAACAAACGCTAGCTCGCCTTACAAGAAACACACTCTGCTTCTCAGAAAAGAGCACTCTTCTACTCTACTGTGTTTCCTATAGGGTCAAAAGAGTGAGCTTGCTCAGAACAAAAGAACTGTGCTTCCTACACACACGGGCCCTATCTAGTTTAACTCAGCTTAGGAAACTGACAAGAACAGTAGCTGCTCTTCAGTCCAATACACTGTACTTGCTGGGAACAGACACGAGAGCTATTTGCACTGTATATGGCAATGGGAGCGCAATAGTGACTCTTCTTACCAGTTAACATCTCTTGCTCGTAGGACAAGAAACTGCATTGGATTCAACTCCATTTCAGACTGGGAAACAAGCACTAGTTCGCCTTACAAGAAACACACTCTGCTTTTGAGAAAAGAGCACTCTTCTACTCTACTGTGTTTCCTATGGGGTCCGAACAGTGAGATTGCTCAGAACAAAAGAACTGTGCTTCGTACACACAGGGGCCATATCTAGTTCAACTCTGCTTAGGAAACTGACAAGAACAGTAGCTCCTCTTCAGTCCAATACACTGTACATGCTGGGAACAGACGCCAGTGCTATTTGCCCTGTGTATGTCAATGGGAGCGCAATAGTGACTCTTCTTACCAGAAAACAACTCTTGCTCGTAGGACCAGAAACTGCATGTGATTCAACTCAATTTAGGACTGGGAAACAAACGCTAGCTCGCCTTACAAGAAACACACTCTGCTTTTGAGAAAAGAGCACTCTTCTACTCTACTGTGTTTCCTATAGGGCCAAAAAAGTGAGCTTGCTCAGAACAAAAGAACTGTTCTTCCTACACACACGCGCCATATCTAGGTCAATTCTGCTTAGGAAACTGACAAGAACAGTAGATCCTCTTCCGTCCCATACACTGTACTTGCTGGGAACAGACGCCAGTGCTATTTGCCCTGTGTATGACAATGGGAGCACAATAGTGACTCTTCTTACCAGAACTACTCTTGCTTGTAGGACCAGATACTGCATGTGATTCAACTCCATTTAGGACTGGGAAACAAACGCTAGCTCCCTTTACAAGAAAAAAACTCTGCTTTTGAGAAAAGAGCACTCTTCTACTCTACTGTGTTTCCTATAGGGCCAGAATAGTGAGCTTGCTCAGAACAAAAGAACTGTGTTTCCTACACACACGGGCTATATCTAGTTCAACTCTGCTTAGGAAACTGACAAGAACAGTAGCTCCTCTTCAGTCCAATACACTGTACATGCTGGGAACAGATGCCAGTGCTATTTGCCCTGTGTATGATAATGGGAGCGCAATAGTGACTCTTCTTACCAGAAAACAACTCTTGCTCGTAGGACCAGACACTGCATGTTATTCAACTCCATTTATAACTGGCAAACAAACACTAGCTCGCCTCACAATAAACACACTCTGCTTTTGAGAAAAGAGCACTCTTCTAGTCTAATGTGTTTTTTCTAGGGCCAGAATAATGAGCTTGCTCAGAACTAATGAACTGTGCCTCCTACACACACCGACTATATCTAGTTCAACTCTGCTTAGGAAACTGGCAAGAACAGTAGCTCCTCTTCAGTCCAATACACTGTACATGCTGGGAACAGACGCCAGTGCTATTTGCCCTGTGTATGTCAATGGGAGCGCAATAGTGACTCTTCTTACCAGAAAACAACTCTTGCTTGTAGGACCAGAAACTGCATGGGATTCAACTCCATATAGGACTGCGAAAGAAACGCTAGCTCGCCTTACAAGAAACCCACTCTGATTTTGAGAAAAGAGCACTCTTCTACTCTACTGTGTTTCCTATAGGGCCAGAACAGTGAGCTTGCTCAGAACAAAAGAACTGTGCTTCCTACACACACGGCCATATGTAGTTCAACCCCTCTTAGGAACCTGACAAGAACAGTAGATCCTCTTCACTCCAATACACTGTACATGCTGGGAAGAGACGCGTGTGCTATTTGCCCTTTGTATGACAATGGGAGCACAATAGTGACTCTTCTTACCAGAAAACAACTCTTGCTCGTAAGAACAGAAACTGCATGTGATTCATCTCCATTTAGGAGTGGGAAACAAACACTAACTCGACTTACAAGAAACACACTCTGATTTAGAGAAAAAAGCACTCTTCTACTCTATTGTGTTTCCTAAGAGGTCCGAACAGTGAACTTGCTCAGAACAAAAGAACTGTGCTTCCAACACACACGGCCATATCTAGTTCAATTCTGCTTAGGAACCTGACAAGAACAGTAGATCCTCTTCAGTCCAATACACTGTACTGCTGGGAACAGACAACAGTGCTATTTGTCCTGTGTATGGCAATGGCAGCACAATAGTGACTCTTCTTACCATAAAACAACTCTTGCTCGTAGGACCAGAAAATGCATGTGATTCAACTCCATTTAGGACTGGGAAACAAACGCTAGCTCGCCTTACAAGAAACACACTCTGCTTTTGAGAAAAGAGCACTCTTCTACTCTAGTGTGTTTCCTATGGGGTCCGAACAGTGAGCTTGCTCAGAACAAAAAAACTGTGCTTCCTACACACACGGCCGTATCTAGTTCAAGTCTGCTTAGGAACCTGACAAGAACAGTAGATCCTCTTCCATCCAATACACTACACTTGCTGGGAAAACACGCCAGTGTTATTTGTCCTGTGTATGGCAAAGGCAGCGCAATAGTGACTCTTCTTACCAGAAAACAACTCTTGCTTGTAAGACCAGAAACTGCATTTGATTCAACTCCATTTAGGACTGGGAAACAAATGCTAGCTCGCCTTACATGAAACACACTCTGCTTTTGAGAAAAGAGCACTCTTGTACTCTACTGTGTTTCCTATGGGGTCCAAACAGTGAGCTTGCTCAGAAAAAAAGAACTGTGCTTCCTACATACACGGGCCATATCTAGTTCAACTCTGCTTAGGAAACTGACAAGAACAGTAGCTCCTCTTCAGTCTGATACACTGTACTTGCTGGGAACAGACGCATGTGCTATTTGCACTGTGTATGGCAATTGGAGCACAATAGTGACTTTCCTTACCAAAAAATAACTCTTGCTCGTAGGACCAGAAACTGCATGTGATTCAACTCCATATAGGACTGGGAAACCAAAGCTAGCTCCCCTTACAAGAAACACAATCTGCTTTTGAGAAAAGAGCACTCTTCTACTCTACTGTGTTTCCTATATGGCCAGAACAGTGAGCTTGCTCAGAACAAAAGAACTGTGCTTCCTACACACACGGACATATCTAGTTCAACTCTGCTTAGGAACCTGACAAGAACAGTAGATCCTCTTCAGTCCAATACACTGTACATGCTGGGAACAGACGCGTGTGCTACTTGCCCTGTGTATGAAAATGGGAGCACAATAGTGTCTCTTCTTACCAGAAAACAACTCTTGCTCGTAGGACCAGAAACTGCATGTGATTACACTCCATTTAGGACGGGAAAACAAACGCTAGCTCCCCTTACAAGAAACTCAATCTGCTTTTGAGAAAAGAGCACTCTTCTACTCTACTGTGTTTCCTATAGGGCCAGAAGAGTGAGCTTGCTCAGAAGAAAAGAACTGTGCTTCCTACACTCGGGCCATAACTAGTTCAACTCTGCTTAGGAAACTGACAAGAACAGTAGCTCATAATCAGTCCAATACACTGTAATTGCTGGGAACAGACGCGAGTGCTATTTGCACTGTGTATGGCAATGGGAGCGCAATAGTGACTTTCCTTACCAGAAAACAACTCTTGCTCGTAGGACCAGAAACTGCATGTGATTCAACTCCATTTAGGACTGGGAAACAAATGCTAGCTCGCCTTACATGAAACACACTCTGCTTTTGAGAAAAAAGCACTCTTCTACTCTACTGTGTTTCCAAAGGGGTCTAAAGAGTGAGCTTGCTCAGAACAAAAGAACTGTGCTTCCCACACATGGACCATATCTAGTTCAACTCTGTTGAGGAAACTGACAAGAACAGTAGCTCCTAATCAGTCCAATACACTGTACTTGAAGTGAACAGACGCGAGTACTATTTGCACTGTGTATGGCATTTGGAGCACAATAGTGACTCTTCTTAACAGAAAACAACTCTTGCTCGTAGGACCAAAAACTGCATGTGTCTCAACTCCATTTAGGACTGGGAAACAAACGCTAGCTCGCCTTACAAGAAACACACTCTGCTTTAGAGAAAAGAGCACTCTTCTACTCTACTGTGTTCCCTATGGGATCCGAACAGTGAGCTTGCTCAGAACAAAAAAACTGTTCTTCCTACACACACGGCCATATCTAGTTCAAGTCTGATTAGGAACCTGACAAGAACAGAAGATCCTCTTTCGTCCAATACACTGTACTTGCTTGGAAAAGACGCCAGTGCTATTTGTCCTGTGTATGGCAATGGCAGCGCAATAGTGACTCTTCTTACCAGAAAACAACTCTTGCTTGTAGGACCAGAAACTCCATGTGATTCAACTCCATTTAGGACTGGGAAACAAACGCTAGCTAGCCTTACAAAAAACTCACTCTGCTTTTGAGAAAAGAGCACTCTTCTACTCTACTGTGTTTCCTATGGGGTCCAAACAGTGAGCTTGCTCAGAACAAAAGAACTGTGCTTCCTAAACACGCGGGCCATATCTAGTTCAACTCTGCTTAGGAAACTGACAAGAACAGTAGCTCCTCTTAAGTCCGATACACTGTACTTGCTGGGAAGAGACGCGAGTGCTATTTGCACTGTGTATGGCAATGGGAGCGCAATAGAGACTTTCCTTACCAAAAAACAACTCTTGCTCGTAGGACCAGAAACTGCATGTGATTCAACTCCATATAGGACTGGGAAACAAATTCTGGCTCGCCTTACAAGAAACACAATCTGCTTTTGAGAAAAGAGCACTCTTCTACTCTACTGTGTTTCCTATAGGGCCAGAACAGTGAGCTTGCTCAGAACAAAAGAACTGTGCTTCCTACACACACAGCCATATCTAGTTCAATTCTGCTTAGGAACCTGACAAGAACAGTAGATCCTCTTCAGTCCAATACACTGTACTGCTGGGAACAGACAACAGTGCTATTTGTCCTGTGTATGGCAATGGCAGCACAATAGTGACTCTTCTTACCATAAAACGACTCTTGCTTTTAGGACCAGAAAATGCATGTGATTCAACTCCATTTAGGACTGGGAAACAAACGCCAGCTCGCCTTCCAAGAAACACACTCTGCTTTTGAGAAAAGAGCACTCTTCTACTCTACTGTGTTTCCTATGGGTTCCGAACAGTGAGCTTGCTCAGAACAAAAAAACTGTGCTTCCTACACACACGGCCGTATCTAGTTCAAGTCTGCTTAGGAACCTGACAAGAACAGTAGATCCTCTTCCATCCAATACACTGTACTTGCTGGGAAAACACGCCAGTGTTATTTGTCCTGTATATGGCAAAGTCAGAGCAATAGTGACTCTTCTTACCAGAAAACAACTCTTGCTTGTAGGACCAGAAACTGCATGTGATTCAACTCCATTTAGGACTGGGAAACAAACGCTAGCTCGCCTTACATGAAACACACTCTGCTTTTGAGAAAAGAGCACTCTTCTACTCTACTGTGTTTCCAAAGGTGTCCAAAGAGTGAGCTTGCTCAGAACAAAAGAACTGTGCTTCCCACACACGGACCATATCTAGTTCAACTCTGCTGAGGTAACTGACAAGAACAGTCGCTCCTAATCAGTCCAATACACTGTACTTGAAGGGAACAGACGTGAGTACTATTTGCACTGTGTATGGCATTTGGTGCACAATAGTGACTCTTCTTACCAGAAAACAACTCTTGCTCGTAGGACCAAAAACTGCATGTGTCTCAACTCCATTTAGGACTGTGAAACAAACGCTAGCTCGCCTTACAAGAAACACACTCTGCTTTTGAGAATAGAGCACTATGCTAGTCTACTGTGTTTCCTATGAGGTCCGAACAGTGAGCTTGCTCAGATCAAAAAAAAAACGTGATTCCTACACATACCGCCACACCTAGTTCAATTCTGCTTAGGAACCTGACAAGAAAAGTAGATCCTCTTCAGTCCAATACACTCTACTTCTGAGAACAGACAACAGTGCTATTTGTCCTGTGTATGGCAATGGCAGCGCAATAGTGACTCTTCTTACCATAAAACAACTCTTGCTCGTAGGACCAGAAACTGCATATGATTCAACTCCAATTTGGACTGGGTAACAAACGCTAGCTCGCCTTACAAGAAACACACTCTGCTTTTGAGAAAAGAGCACTCTTCTACTCTACTGTGTTTCCTATGGGGTCCAAACAGTGAGCTTGCTCAGAACAAAAGAACTGTGCTTCCTACACACAGGGACCATATCTAGCTCAACTCTGCTTAGGAAACTGACAAGAACAGTAGCTCCTCTTCAGTCCAATACACTGTACTTGCTGGGAACAGACGCCAGTGCTATTTGTCCTGTGTTGGGCAATGGCAGCGCAATAATGACTCTTCTTACCAGAAAACAACTCTTGCTCGTAGGACCAGAAACTGCATGGGATTCAACTCCATTTAGGACTGGGAAACAAACGCTAGCTCGCCTTACAAGAAACACACTCTGCTTTTGAGAAGAGAGCACTCTTCTACTCTACTGAGTTTCCTATGGTGTCCAAACAGTGAGCTTGCTCAGAACAAAAGAACTGTGCTTCCTACACACACCGACCATATCTAGTTCAACTCTGCTTAGAAAACTGACAAGAACAGTAGCTCCTCTTCAGTCCAATACACTGTACTTCCTGCGAACAGACACTAGTGCTATTTGCGCTGTGTATGGCAATGGGAGCACAATAGTAAATTTCCTTACCAGAAAACAACTCTTGCTCATAGGAACAGAAACTGCATGGGATTCAACTCCATTTAGGACTGCAAAACAAACGCTAGCTCGCCTTACAAGAAACACACTCTGCTTCTGACAAAAGAGCACAATTCTACTCTACTGTGTTTCCTATGGGGTCTGAACAGTGAGCTAGCTCAGAACAAAAGAACTCTGCTTCCTTTCAAACACTGACCATATCTAGTTCAACTCTGCTTAGGAAACTGACAAGAACAGTAGCTCCTCTTCAGTCCAATACACTGTACTTGCTCGGAACAGACGCGAGTGCTATTTGCACTGTGTATGGCCATTGGAGCACAATAGTGACTCGACTTACCAGAAAACAACTCTTGCTCATAGGACAAAAAACTGCAGGTGATTCCACTCCATTTAGGACTGGGAAACAAACGCTAGCTCGCCTTAAAAGAAACACACTCTGCTTTAAAGAAAAGAGCACACTTCTATTCTACTGTATTTCCTATGGGGTCCAAACAGTGAACTTGCTCAGAACAAAAGAACTGTGCTTCCTACACACACGGGCCATATCTAGTTCAACTCTGCTTAGGAAACTGACAAGAACAGTAGCTCCTCTTCAGTCCAATACACTGTACTTGCTCGGAACAGACGCGAGTGCTATTTGCACTGTGTATGGAAATTGGAGCGCAATAGTGACTCTTCTCACCAGAAAACAACTCTTGCTCGTAGGACCAGAAACTGCATGGGATTCAACTCCATTTAGGACTGGGAAACAAACGCTAGCTCGCCTTACAAGAAACACACTTTGCTTTTGAGAAAAGAGCACTCTTCTACTCTACTGTGTTTCCTATGGGGTCCAAACAGTGAGCTTGCTCAGAACAAAAGAACTGTGATTTCTACACACGCGGGACATATCTCGTTCAACTCTGCTTAGGAAACTGACAAGAACAGTAGCTCCTCTTCAGTCCAATACACTGTACTTGCTGGGAACAGACGCGAGTGCTATTTGCACTGTTTATGGCAATGGGAGCACAATAGTGTCTTTCCTTACCAAAAAACAACTCTTGCTCGTAGGACCAGAAACTGCATGTGATTCAACTCCATATAGAACTGGGAAACAAACGCTAGCTCGCCTTACAAGAAATACACTCTGCTTTTGAGAAAAGAGCACTCTTCTACTCTACTGTGTTTCCTATAGGGCCAGAACAGTGAGCTTGCTCAGAACAAAAGAACTGTGCTTCCTACACACACGGCCATATCTAGTTCAACCCCGCTTAGGAACCTGACAAGAACAGTAGATCCTCTTCACTCCAATACACTGTACATGCTGGGAAGAGACGTGTGTGCTATTTGCCCTTTGTATGACAATGGGAGCACAATAGTGACTCTTCTTACCAGAAAACAACTCTTGCTCGTAAGAACAGAAACTGCATGTGATTCATCTCCATTTAGGAGTGGGAAACAAACACTAACTCGACTTACAAGAAACACACTCTGATTTAGAGAAAAAAGCACTCTTCTACTCTATTGTGTTTCCTAAGAGTTCCGAACAGTGAACTTGCTCAGAACAAAAGAACTGTGCTTCCTACACACACGGCCATATCTAGTTCAATTCTGCATAGGAACCTGACAAGAACAGTAGATCCTCTTCAGTCCAATACACTGTACTGCTGGGAACAGACAACAGTGCTATTTGTCCTGTGTATGGCAATGGCAGCACAATAGTGACTCTTCTTACCATAAAACAACTCTTGCTCGTAGAACCAGAAAATGCATGTGATTCAACTCCATTTAGGACTGGGAAACAAACGCTAGCTCGCCTTCCAAGAAACACACTCTGCTTTTGAGAAAAGAGCACTCTTCTACTCTACTGTGTTTCCTATGGGTTCCGAACAGTGAGCTTGCTCAGAACAAAAAAACTGTGCTTCCTACACACACGGCCGTATCTAGTTCAAGTCTGCTTAGGAACCTGACAAGAACAGTAGATCCTCTTCCATCCAATACACTGTACTTGCTGGGAAAACACGCCAGTGTTATTTGTCCTGTGTATGGCAAAGGCAGCGCAATAGTGACTCTTCTTACCAGAAAACAACTCTTGCTTGTAGGACCAGAAACTGCATTTGATTCAACTCCATTTAGGACTGGGAAACAAATGCTAGCTCGCCTTACATGAAACACACTCTGCTTTTGAGAAAAGAGCACTCTTGTACTCTACTGTGTTTCCTATGGGGTCCAAACAGTGAGCTTGCTCAGAAAAAAAGAACTGTGCTTCCTACATACACGGGCCATATCTAGTTCAACTCTGCTTAGGAAACTGACAAGAACAGTAGCTCCTCTTCAGTCTGATACACTGTACTTGCTGGGAACAGACGCATGTGCTATTTGCACTGTGTATGGCAATTGGAGCACAATAGTGACTTTCCTTACCAAAAAATAACTCTTGCTCGTAGGACCAGAAACTGCATGTGATTCAACTCCATATAGGGCTGGGAAACCAAAGCTAGCTCCCCTTACAAGAAACACAATCTGCTTTTGAGAAAAGAGCACTCTTCTACTCTACTGTGTTTCCTATATGGCCAGAACAGTGAGCTTGCTCAGAACAAAAGAACTGTGCTTCCTACACACACGGACATATCTAGTTCAACTCTGCTTAGGAACCTGACAAGAACAGTAGATCCTCTTCAGTCCAATACACTGTACATGCTGGGAACAGACGCATGTGCTACTTGCCCTGTGTATGACAATGGGAGCACAATAGTGTCTCTTCTTACCAGAAAACAACTCTTGCTCGTAGGACCAGAAACTGCATGTGATTACACTCCATTTAGGACTGGAAAACAAACGCTAGCTCCCCTTACAAGAAACTCAATCTGCTTTTGAGAAAAGAGCACTCTTCTACTCTACTGTGTTTCCTATAGGGCCAGAAGAGTGAGCTTGCTCAGAAGAAAAGAACTGTGCTTCCTACACTCGGGCCATAACTAGTTCAACTCTGCTTAGGAAACTGACAAGAACAGTAGCTCCTAATCAGTCCAATACACTGTAATTGCTGGGAACAGACGCGAGTGCTATTTGCACTGTGTATGGCAATGGGAGCGCAATAGTGACTTTCCTTACCAGAAAACAACTCTTGCTCGTAGGACCAGAAACTGCATGTGATTCAACTCCATTTAGGACTGGGAAACAAATGCTAGCTCGCCTTACATGAAACACACTCTGCTTTTGAGAAAAAAGCACTCTTCTACTCTACTGTGTTTCCAAAGGGGTCCAAAGAGTGAGCTTGCTCAGAACAAAAGAACTGTGCTTCCCACACATGGACCATATCTAGTTCAACTCTGTTGAGGAAACTGACAAGAACAGTAGCTCCTAATCAGTCCAATACACTGTACTTGAAGTGAACAGACGCGAGTACTATTTGCACTGTGTATGGCATTTGGAGCACAATAGTGACTCTTCTTAACAGAAAACAACTCTTGCTCGTAGGACCAAAAACTGCATGTGTCTCAACTCCATTTAGGACTGGGAAACAAACGCTAGCTCACCTTACAAGAAACACACTCTGCCTCAGAGAAAAGAGCACTCTTCTACTCTACTGTGTTCCCTATGGGGTCCGAACAGTGAGCTTGCTCAGAACAAAAAAACTGTTCTTCCTACACACACGGCCATATCTAGTTCAAGTCTGATTAGGAACCTGACAAGAACAGAAGATCCTCTTTCGTCCAATACACTGTACTTGCTTGGAAAAGACGCCAGTGCTATTTGTCCTGTGTATGGCAATGGCAGCGCAATAGTGACTCTTCTTACCAGAAAACAACTCTTGCTTGTAGGACCAGAAACTCCATGTGATTCAACTCCATTTAGGACTGGGAAACAAACGCTAGCTCGCCTTACAAAAAACTCACTCTGCTTTTGAGAAAAGAGCACTCTTCTACTCTACTGTGTTTCCTATGGGGTCCAAACAGTGAGCTTGCTCAGAACAAAAGAACTGTGCTTCCTAAACACGCGGGCCATATCTAGTTCAACTCTGCTTAGGAAACTGACAAGAACAGTAGCTCCTCTTAAGTCCGATACACTGTACTTGCTGGGAAGAGACGCGAGTGCTATTTGCACTGTGTATGGCAATGGGAGCGCAATAGAGACTTTCCTTACCAAAAAACAACTCTTGCTCGTAGGACCAGAAACTGCATGTGATTCAACTCCATATAGGACTGGGAAACAAATTCTGGCTCGCCTTACAAGAAACACAATCTGCTTTTGAGAAAAGAGCACTCTTCTACTCTACTGTGTTTCCTATAGGGCCAGAACAGTGAGCTTGCTCAGAACAAAAGAACTGTGCTTCCTACACACACAGCCATATCTAGTTCAATTCTGCTTAGGAACCTGACAAGAACAGTAGATCCTCTTCAGTCCAATACACTGTACTGCTGGGAACAGACAACAGTGCTATTTGTCCTGTGTATGGCAATGGCAGCACAATAGTGACTCTTCTTACCATAAAACGACTCTTGCTTTTAGGACCAGAAAATGCATGTGATTCAACTCCATTTAGGACTGGAAAACAAACGCCAGCTCGCCTTCCAAGAAACACACTCTGCTTTTGAGAAAAGAGCACTCTTCTACTCTACTGTGTTTCCTATGGGTTCCGAACAGTGAGCTTGCTCAGAACAAAAAAACTGTGCTTCCTACACACACGGCCGTATCTAGTTCAAGTCTGCTTAGGAACCTGACAAGAACAGTAGATCCTCTTCCATCCAATACACTGTACTTGCTGGGAAAACACGCCAGTGTTATTTGTCCTGTATATGGCAAAGTCAGAGCAATAGTGACTCTTCTTACCAGAAAACAACTCTTGCTTGTAGGACCAGAAACTGCATGTGATTCAACTCCATTTAGGACTGGGAAACAAACGCTAGCTCGCCTTACATGAAACACACTCTGCTTTTGAGAAAAGAGCACTCTTCTACTCTACTGTGTTTCCAAAGGTGTCCAAAGAGTGAGCTTGCTCAGAACAAAAGAACTGTGCTTCCCACACACGGACCATATCTAGTTCAACTCTGCTGAGGAAACTGACAAGAACAGTCGCTCCTAATCAGTCCAATACACTGTACTTGAAGGGAACAGACGTGAGTACTATTTGCACTGTGTATGGCATTTGGTGCACAATAGTGACTCTTCTTACCAGAAAACAACTCTTGCTCGTAGGACCAAAAACTGCATGTGTCTCAACTCCATTTAGGACTGTGAAACAAACGCTAGCTCGCCTTACAAGAAACACACTCTGCTTTTGAGAATAGAGCACTATGCTAGTCTACTGTGTTTCCTATGAGGTCCGAACAGTGAGCTTGCTCAGATCAAAAAAAAAACGTGATTCCTACACATACCGCCACACCTAGTTCAATTCTGCTTAGGAACCTGACAAGAAAAGTAGATCCTCTTCAGTCCAATACACTCTACTTCTGAGAACAGACAACAGTGCTATTTGTCCTGTGTATGGCAATGGCAGCGCAATAGTGACTCTTCTTACCATAAAACAACTCTTGCTCGTAGGACCAGAAACTGCATATGATTCAACTCCAATTTGGACTGGGTAACAAACGCTAGCTCGCCTTACAAGAAACACACTCTGCTTTTGAGAAAAGAGCACTCTTCTACTCTACTGTGTTTCCTATGGGGTCCAAACAGTGAGCTTGCTCAGAACAAAAGAACTGTGCTTCCTACACACAGGGACCATATCTAGCTCAACTCTGCTTAGGAAACTGACAAGAACAGTAGCTCCTCTTCAGTCCAATACACTGTACTTGCTGGGAACAGACGCCAGTGCTATTTGTCCTGTGTTGGGCAATGGCAGCGCAATAATGACTCTTCTTACCAGAAAACAACTCTTGCTCGTAGGACCAGAAACTGCATGGGATTCAACTCCATTTAGGACTGGGAAACAAACGCTAGCTCGCCTTACAAGAAACA
This sequence comes from Peromyscus eremicus, assembly GCF_949786415.1. NCBI lineage: Eukaryota > Metazoa > Chordata > Mammalia > Rodentia > Cricetidae > Peromyscus > Peromyscus eremicus. Next base: position 2,152 of record NW_026737215.1, on the reverse strand, counting down.
CACTCTGCTTTTGAGAAGAGAGCACTCTTCTACTCTACTGAGTTTCCTATGGTGTCCAAACAGTGAGCTTGCTCAGAACAAAAGAACTGTGCTTCCTACACACACCGACCATATCTAGTTCAACTCTGCTTAGAAAACTGACAAGAACAGTAGCTCCTCTTCAGTCCAATACACTGTACTTCCTGCGAACAGACACTAGTGCTATTTGCGCTGTGTATGGCAATGGGAGCACAATAGTAAATTTCCTTACCAGAAAACAACTCTTGCTCATAGGAACAGAAACTGCATGGGATTCAACTCCATTTAGGACTGCAAAACAAACGCTAGCTCGCCTTACAAGAAACACACTCTGCTTCTGACAAAAGAGCACAATTCTACTCTACTGTGTTTCCTATGGGGTCTGAACAGTGAGCTAGCTCAGAACAAAAGAACTCTGCTTCCTTTCAAACACTGACCATATCTAGTTCAACTCTGCTTAGGAAACTGACAAGAACAGTAGCTCCTCTTCAGTCCAATACACTGTACTTGCTCGGAACAGACGCGAGTGCTATTTGCACTGTGTATGGCCATTGGAGCACAATAGTGACTCGACTTACCAGAAAACAACTCTTGCTCATAGGACAAAAAACTGCAGGTGATTCCACTCCATTTAGGACTGGGAAACAAACGCTAGCTCGCCTTAAAAGAAACACACTCTGCTTTAAAGAAAAGAGCACACTTCTATTCTACTGTATTTCCTATGGGGTCCAAACAGTGAACTTGCTCAGAACAAAAGAACTGTGCTTCCTACACACACGGGCCATATCTAGTTCAACTCTGCTTAGGAAACTGACAAGAACAGTAGCTCCTCTTCAGTCCAATACACTGTACTTGCTCGGAACAGACGCGAGTGCTATTTGCACTGTGTATGGAAATTGGAGCGCAATAGTGACTCTTCTCACCAGAAAACAACTCTTGCTCGTAGGACCAGAAACTGCATGGGATTCAACTCCATTTAGGACTGGGAAACAAACGCTAGCTCGCCTTACAAGAAACACACTTTGCTTTTGAGAAAAGAGCACTCTTCTACTCTACTGTGTTTCCTATGGGGTCCAAACAGTGAGCTTGCTCAGAACAAAAGAACTGTGATTTCTACACACGCGGGACATATCTCGTTCAACTCTGCTTAGGAAACTGACAAGAACAGTAGCTCCTCTTCAGTCCAATACACTGTACTTGCTGGGAACAGACGCGAGTGCTATTTGCACTGTTTATGGCAATGGGAGCACAATAGTGTCTTTCCTTACCAAAAAACAACTCTTGCTCGTAGGACCAGAAACTGCATGTGATTCAACTCCATATAGAACTGGGAAACAAACGCTAGCTCGCCTTACAAGAAATACACTCTGCTTTTGAGAAAAGAGCACTCTTCTACTCTACTGTGTTTCCTATAGGGCCAGAACAGTGAGCTTGCTCAGAACAAAAGAACTGTGCTTCCTACACACACGGCCATATCTAGTTCAACCCCGCTTAGGAACCTGACAAGAACAGTAGATCCTCTTCACTCCAATACACTGTACATGCTGGGAAGAGACGTGTGCTATTTGCCCTTTGTATGACAATGGGAGCACAATAGTGACTCTTCTTACCAGAAAACAACTCTTGCTCGTAAGAACAGAAACTGCATGTGATTCATCTCCATTTAGGAGTGGGAAACAAACACTAACTCGACTTACAAGAAACACACTCTGATTTAGAGAAAAAAGCACTCTTCTACTCTATTGTGTTTCCTAAGAGTTCCGAACAGTGAACTTGCTCAGAACAAAAGAACTGTGCTTCCTACACACACGGCCATATCTAGTTCAATTCTGCATAGGAACCTGACAAGAACAGTAGATCCTCTTCAGTCTAATACACTGTACTGCTGGGAACAGACAACAGTGCTATTTGTCCTGTGTATGGCAATGGCAGCACAATAGTGACTCTTCTTACCATAAAACAACTCTTGCTCGTAGAACCAGAAAATGCATGTGATTCAATGCCATTTAGGACTGGGAAACAAACGCTAGCTCGCCTTCCAAGAAACACACTCTGCTTTTGAGAAAAGAGCACTCTTCTACTCTACTGTGTTTCCTATGGGTTCCGAACAGTGAGCTTGCTCAGAACAAAAAAA
>NW_026737214.1:0-47000 GCF_949786415.1 Peromyscus eremicus | reverse complement strand
TTGTTTCCCAGTCTGAAATGGAGTTGAATCCCATGCAGTTTCTGGTCCTATGAGCAAGAATTGTTTTCTGGTAAAAGAGTCACTATTGCCCTCCCATTGTCATACACTGGGCAAATAGCACTCGTGTCTGTTCCCAGCAACTACAGAGTGTTGGACTGAAGAGGATCTACTATTCTTGTCAGTTTCATAAGCAGAATTGAACTATATATGACCGTGTGTGTAGGAATCACAGTTCTTTTGTTCTGAGCAAGCTCATTGTTTTGGCCCTATAGGAAACACAGTAGAGTCGAAGAGTGCTCTTTTCTCAAAAGCAGAGTGTGTTTCTTGTAAGGCGAGCTAGTGTTTGTTTCCCAGTCCTAAATGGAGTTGAATCACATGCAGTTTTTGGTCCTACGAGCAAGAGTTGTTTTCTGGTAAGAAGAGACACTATTGCGCTCCCATTGTCATAGACAGGGCAAATCGCACTGGCGTCTGTTCCCAGCAAGTACGGTGTATTGGACTGAAGAGGAGCTACTGTTTCTGTCAGTTTCCTAAGGAGAGTTGAACTAGATATGGCTCGTGTGTGTAGGAAGCACAGTTCCTTTGTTCTGAGCAAGCTCACTGTTCGTACACCATTGGAAACACTTTAGAGTAGAAGAGGGCTCTTTTCTCAAAAGCAGAGTGCGTTTGTTGTAAGGCGAGCTAGCGTTTGTTTCCCAGTCCTAAATGGAGTTGAATCCCATGCAGTTTCTGGTCCTACGAGCAAAAGTTGTCTTCTGGTAAGAAGAGTCACTATTGTGCTCCCATTTTCATACACATTACAAATAGCACTGGCGTCTGTTCCCAGCATGTACAGTGTATTGGACTGATGAAGATCTACTGTTATTGTCAGTTTCCTAAGCAGATTTGAACTAGATATGGCCGTGTGTGTAGGAAGCAAAGTTCTTTTGTTCTGAGCAAGCTCATTGTTTTGACTCTATAGAAAACACAGTAGAGTAGAAGAGTGCTCTTTTCTCAAAAGCAGAGTGTGTTTCTTGCAAGGCGAGCTAGCATTTGTTTTTCAGTCCTAAATGGAGTTGAATCACATGCAGTTTCTGGTCCTACGAGCAAGAGTTGTTTTCTGGTAAGAAAAGACACTATTGCGCTCCCATTCCCCTACACAGTGCAAATAGCACTGGCGTCTTTTTCCAGCATGTACAATGTATTGGACTGAAGAGGATCTACTGTCCTTGTCAGATTCCTAAGCAGAGTTGAACTAGATATGGCCCGTGTGTGTAGGAAGCACAGTTCTTTTGTTCTGAGCAAGCTCAATGTTCTTGCCCTATAGGAAACACAGTAGAGTAGAAGAGTGCTCTTTTCTCAAAAGCAGAGTGACTTTATTGTAAGGCGAGCTAGCATTTGTTTCCCAGTTCTAAATGGAGTTGCATCACATGCAGTTTCTGGTCCTACGAGCAAGAGTTGTTTTCTGGAAAGAAGAGTCACTATTGCCCTCCCATTGCCATACACAGTGCAAATAGCACACGCGTCTGTTCCCATCACGTACTGTGTATTGGACTGAAGAGGATATACTGTTCTTGTCAGTTTCCTAAGCAGAGTTGAACTGATATGGCCCGTTTGTGTAGGAAGCACAGTTCTTTGGTTCTGAGCAAGCTCACTGTTTGGACCCCAAAGGAAACACAGAAGAGTAGAAGAGTGCTCTTTTCTCAAAAGCAGAGTGTGTTTCTTGTAAGGCGAACTAGCGTTTGTTTCCCAGTCCTAAATGGAGTTGAATCACATGCAGTTTCTGGTCCTACGAGCAAGAGTTGTCTTCTGGTAAGAAGAGTCACTATTGCGCTCCTAATGTCATACATATTACAAATAGCACTGGCGTCTGTTCCCAGCATGTACAGTGTACTGGACTGAGTAGGATCTACTGTTATTGTCAGTTTCCTAAGCAGAATTGAACTAGATATGGCCGTGTGTAGGAAGCACAGTTCTTTTGCTCTGAGCAAGCTCACTGTTTTGGCTCTATAGAAAACACAGTAGAGTAGAAGAGAGCTCTTTTCTCAGAAGCAGAGTGTGTTTCTTGCAAGGTGAGCTAGTGTTTGTTTCCCAGTCCTAAATGAAGTTGAATCACATGCAGTTTCTGGTCCTATGAGTAGAGCTGTTTTTTGGTAAGAAGAGTCACAATTGCGCTCCCATTGTCATACACAAGGCAAATAGCACTTGCGTCTGTTCCAATCAAGTACATTGTTGTGGATTGAAGAGGAGCTACTGTTCTTGTCAGTTTCCTAAGCAGAGTTGAACTAGATATGACCGTGTGTGTAGTAAGCACAGTTCTTTTGTTCTGAGCAAGCTCACTGTTCGGACCCCATAGGAAACACAGTAGAGAAGAAGTGTGCCCTTTTCTCAAAAGCAGAGCTTGTTTCGTGTAAGGCAAGATAGCATTTGTTTCCCAGTCCTATGTGGAGTTGAATCACATGCAATTTCTGGTCCTAAGAGCCAGAATTGTTTTCTGGTAAGAAGAGTCACTATTGCACTCCCATTGCTGTACACATTGCAAATAGCACTCGCGTATGTTCCCAGCAAGTACAGTGTATTGGACTGAAGAGGAGCTACTGTTCTAGTCAGTTTCCTAAACAGAGTTGAACTAGATATGGCCCGTGTGTGCAGGAAGCACAGTTCTTTTTTTCTGAGCAAGCTCACTGTTCTGGCACTATAGGAAACACAGTAGAGTAGAAGAGTGCTCTTTTCTCAAAAGCAGACTGTGTTTCTTGTAAGGCGAGCTGGAGTTTGTTTCCCAGTCATAAATGGAGTTGAATCACATGCAGTTTCTGGTCGTACGAGCAAGAGATGTTTTCTGGTAAAAAGAGTCACTATTGTGCTCCCATTGCCGTACACAGTGCAAATACCACTGGCGTCTGTTCCCAGCAAGTACAGTGTATTGGACTGAAGAGGAGCTACTGTTCTACTCAGTTTCCTAAGCAGAGTTGAACTAGATATGGCCCGTGTGTGTCGGAAGCACAGTTCTTTTGTTCTGAGCAAGCTCACTGTTCGGACCCCATAGGACACATAGTAGAGAAGAAGAGTGCTATTTTCTCAAAAGCAGAGTGTGTTTCTTGTAAGGCGAGCTAGCTTTTGTTTCCCAGTCCTAAATGAAGTTGAATCACATGCAGTTTCTGGTCCTACGTGTAGAGTTGTTTTTTGGTAAGAAGAGTCACTATTACGCTCCCATTGCCATACACTGTACAAATAGCATTTGCGTCTGTTCCAATCAAGTACAGTGTATTGGACTGAAGAGGAGCTACTGTTCTTGTCAGTTTCCTAAGCAGAGTTGAACTAGATATGGCCCGTGTGTGTAGGAAGCACAGTTCTTTTTTTCTGAGCAAGCTCACTGTTCGGACCCAATAGGAAACACAATAGAGTAAATGTGTGCCCTTTTCTCAAAAGCAGAGCTTGTTTCGTGTAAGGCAAGATAGCGTTTGTTTCCCAGTCCTAAATGGAGTTGAATCACATGCAGTTTTTGGTCCTACGAGCAAGAGTTGTTTTCTGGTAAGAAGAGTCACTATTGCACTCCCATTGCCGTACACAGTGCAAATAGCACTCGCGTCTGTTCCCAGCAAGTACAGTGTATTGGACTGAAGAGGAGCTACTGTTCTAGTCAGTTTCCTAAGCAGAGTTGAACTAGATATGGCCCGTGTGTGTAGGAAGCACAGTTCTTTTGTTCTGAGCAAGCTCACTGTTCTGGCGCTATAGGAAACACAGTAGAGTAGAAGAGTGCTCTTTTCTCAAAAGCAGAGTGTGTTTCTTGTAAGGCGAGCTAGCGTTTGTTTCCCAGTCCTAAATGGAGTTGAATCCCATGCAGTTTCTGGTCCTATGAGCAAGAGTCGTTTTCTGGTAAGAAGAGACACTATTTTGCTCCCATTGTCATACACAGGCCAAATAGCACTGGCGTCTGTTCCCAGCATGTAGAGTTTATTGGACTGAAGAGGAGCTAATGTTCTTGTCAGTTTCCTAAGCAGAATTGAACTGGATATGGCCATGTGTGTCGGAAGCACAGTTCTTTTGTTATGAGCAAGCTCACTCAACTTTCCCTATAGGAAACACAGTAGAGTAGAAGAGTGCTCTTTTCTCAAAAGCAGAAATTGTTTCTCGTAAGGCGAGCTAGCGTTTGTTTCCCAGTCCTAAGTGACGTTGAATCACATGCAGTTTCTGGTCCTAAGAGCAAGAGTTGTTTTCTGGTAAGAAGAGACACTATTGTGCTCCCATTGCTGTACACAGTGTAAATAGCACTCGCGTCTGTTCCCAGCAAGTACAGTGTATTGGACTGAAGAGGAGCTCTTGTTCTTGTCAGTTTCCTAAGCACAGTTCAACTAGATATGGCCCGTGTGTACAGAAAGCACAGTTCTTTTGTTCTGAGCAAGCTCACTGTTCGGACACCATAGGAAACATAGTAGAGTTGAAGAGTGCTCTTTTCTCAAAAGCAGAGTGTGTTTCTTGTAAGGCAAGCTAGCGTTTATTTCCCAGTCCTAAATGGAGTTGAATCACTTCCAGTTTCTGGTCCTACGAGCAAGAGTTGTTTTGTGGTTAGAAGAGTCACAATTGCACTCCCATTGCTGTACACAGTGCAAATAGCACTGGCGTCTGTTCCCAGCAAGTACAGTGTATTGGACTGAAGAAGAGCTACTGTTCTTGTCAGTTTCCTATGCAGAGTTGAACTAGATATGGCCCGTGTGTGTATGAAGGACATTATTTTGTTCTGAGCAAGCTCACTGTTCTGGCCCTATAGGAAACACAGTAGAGTAGAAGAGTGTTCTTTTCTCAAAAGCAGAGTGTGTTTCTTGTAAGGCAAGCTATCGTTTGTTTCCCAGTCCTAAAAGGAGTTGAATCCCATGCAGTTTGTGGTCCTAGGAGCAAGAGTTGTTTTGTGGTAACAAGAGTCACTTTTGTGCTCCCTTTGTCATACACAGTGCAAATAGCACTGGCGTCTTTTCACAGCAAGTACAGTGTATTGGACTGAAGGGGATCTACTGTCCTTGTAAGTTTCCTAAGCAGAATTGAACTAGATATGGCCCGTGTGTGTAGGAAGCACAGTTCTTTTGTTCTGAGCAAGCTCACTGTTCGGACCCCATAGGAAACACAGTAGAGTAGAAGAGTGCTCTTTTCTCAAAAGCAGAGTCTGTTTCTTGTAAGGCAAGCTAGTGTTTGTTTCCCAATCCTAAATGGAGTTGAATTACATGCAGTTTCTGGTCCTACGAGCAAGAGTTGTTTTCTGGTAAGAAGAGTCACTATTGTGCTCCATATGTCATACACAGGTCAAATAGCACTCTCGTCTGTTCCCAGCATGTACAGTGTATTGGACTGAAGAGGATCTACTGTCCTTGTCAGTTTCCTAAGCAGAATTGATCTATATATGGCCCGTGTGTGTAGGAAGCATAGTTCTTCTGTTCTGAGAAAGCTCATTGTTCTGACCCCATAAGAAAAACAGTAGAGTAGAAGAGTGCCCGTTTCTCAAAAGCAGTGTGTGTTTCTTGCAAGGCGAGCTAGCATTAGTTTCCCAATCCTAAATGGAGTTGAATCACATGCAGTTTCTTGTCCTACGAGCAAGAATTGTTTTCTGGTAAGAAGAGTCACTATTGCCCTCCCATTGTCATACACTGGGCAAATAGCACTCGCGTCTGTTTCCAGCAACTACAGAGTATTGGACTGAAGAGGATCTACTATTCTTGTCAGTTTCATAAGCAGAATTGAACTAGATATGACCGTGTGTGTAGGAAGCACAGTTCTTTTGTTCTGAGCAAGCTCACTGTTTTGGCCCTATAGGAAACACAGTAGAGTAGAAGAGTGCTCTTTTCTCAAAAGCAGAGTGTGTTTCTTGTAAGGCGAGCTAGCGTTTGTTTCCGAGTCCTAAATGGAGTTGAATCACATGTAGTTTTTGGTCCTACGAGCAAGAGTTGTTTTCTGGTAAGAAGAGTCACTATTGTGCTCCCATTGCCATACACAGTGCAAATAGCACTCGCGTCTGTTCGCAGCAAGTACAGTGTATTGGACTGAAGATGAGCTACTGTTCTTGTCAGTTTCCTAAGCAGAGTTGAAATAGATATGGCCCCTGTGTGTAGGAAGCACAGTTCTTTTGTTCTGAGCAAGCTCACTGTTCGGACCGCAAAGGAAACACAGTAGAGTAGAAGAGTGCTCTTTTCTCAAAAGCAGAGTGTGTTTCTTGTAAGGCGAGCTAGTGTTTGTTTCCCAGTCTGAAATGGAGTTGAATCCCATGCAGTTTCTGGTCCTACGAGCAAGAGTTGTTTTCTGGTAAGAAGAGTCACTATTGTGCTCCCATTATCATACACAGGGCGAATAGCACTGGTGTCTATTCCCAGCATGTACAGTGTATTGGACTGAAGAGGATCTATTGTTCTTGTCAGTTTCCTAAGCAGAATTGATGTAGATATGGCCCCTGTGTGTAGGAAGCACAGTTCTTTTGTTCTGAGCAAGCTCACTGTTCTGGCCTTATAGGAAAATCAGTAGAGTAGATGAGTGCTCTTTTCTCAAAAGCAGAGTGTGTTTCTTGTAAGGCGAGCTAGTGTTTGTTTCCCAGTCCTAAATGGAGTTGAATCACATGCAGTTTCTGGTCCTACGAGCAAGAGTTGTCATCTGGTAAGAAGAGTCACTGTTGCGCTCCCATTGTCATACACATTACAAATAGCCCTGGCGTCTGTTCCCAGCATGTACAGTGTATTGGACTGAGGAGGATCTACTGTTATTGTCAGTTTCCTAAGCTGAGTTGAACTAGATATGGCTCGTGTGTGTAGGAAGCACAGTTCCTTTGTTCTGAGCAACCTCACTGTTCGGACCCCATAGGAAACACTTTAGATTAGAAGAGTGCTCTTTTCTCAAAAGCAGAGTGTGTTTCTCATAAGGCGAGCTAGGGTTTGTTTCCGAGTCCTAAATGGAGTTGAATCACATGCAGTTTCTGGTCCTACGAGCAAGAATTGTTTTCTGGTAAAAGAGTCACTATTGCCCTCCCATTGTCATACACTGGGCAAATAGCACTCGTGTCTGTTCCCAGCAACTACAGAGTGTTGGACTGAAGAGGATCTACTATTCTTGTCAGTTTCATAAGCAGAATTGAACTATATATGACCGTGTGTGTAGGAATCACAGTTCTTTTGTTCTGAGCAAGCTCATTGTTTTGGCCCTATAGGAAACACAGTAGAGTCGAAGAGTGCTCTTTTCTCAAAAGCAGAGTGTGTTTCTTGTAAGGCGAGCTAGTGTTTGTTTCCCAGTCCTAAATGGAGTTGAATCACATGCAGTTTTTGGTCCTACGAGCAAGAGTTGTTTTCTGGTAAGAAGAGACACTATTGCGCTCCCATTGTCATAGACAGGGCAAATCGCACTGGCGTCTGTTCCTAGCAAGTACGGTGTATTGGACTGAAGAGGAGCTACTGTTTCTGTCAGTTTCCTAAGGAGAGTTGAACTAGATATGGCTCGTGTGTGTAGGAAGCACAGTTCTTTTGTTCTGAGCAAGCTCACTGTTCGTACACCATTGGAAACACTTTAGAGTAGAAGAGGGCTCTTTTCTCAAAAGCAGAGTGCGTTTGTTGTAAGGCGAGCTAGCGTTTGTTTCGCAGTCCTAAATGGAGTTGAATCCCATGCAGTTTCTGGTCCTACGAGCAAAAGTTGTCTTCTGGTAAGAAGAGTCACTATTGTGCTCCCATTGTCATACACATTACAAATAGCACTGGCGTCTGTTCCCAGCATGTACAGTGTATTGGACTGATGAAGATCTACTGTTATTGTCAGTTTCCTAAGCAGATTTGAACTAGATATGGCCGTGTGTGTAGGAAGCAAAGTTCTTTTGTTCTGAGCAAGCTCATTGTTTTGACTCTATAGAAAACACAGTAGATTAGAAGAGTGCTCTTTTCTCAAAAGCAGAGTGTGTTTCTTGCAAGGCGAGCTAGCATTTGTTTTTCAGTCCTAAATGGAGTTGAATCACATGCAGTTTCTGGTCCTACGAGCAAGAGTTGTTTTCTCGTAAGAAAAGACACTATTGCGCTCCCATTCCCCTACACAGTGCAAATAGCACTGGCGTCTTTTTCCAGCATGTACAATGTATTGGACTGAAGAGGATCTACTGTCCTTGTCAGATTCCTAAGCAGAGTTGAACTAGATATGGCCCGTGTGTGTAGGAAGCACAGTTCTTTTGTTCTGAGCAAGCTCAATGTTCTTGCCCTATAGGAAACACAGTAGAGTAGAAGAGTGCTCTTTTCTCAAAAGCAGAGTGAGTTTATTGTAAGGCGAGCTAGCATTTGTTTCCCAGTTCTAAATGGGGTTGCATCACATGCAGTTTCTGGTCCTACGAGCAAGAGTTGTTTTCTGGAAAGAAGAGTCACTATTGCCCTCCCATTGCCATACACAGTGCAAATAGCACACGCGTCTGTTCCCATCACGTACTGTGTATTGGACTGAAGAGGATTTACTGTTCTTGTCAGTTTCCTAAGCAGAGTTGAACTGATATGGCCCGTTTGTGTAGGAAGCACAGTTCTTTGGTTCTGAGCAAGCTCACTGTTTGGACCCCAAAGGAAACACAGAAGTGTAGAAGAGTGCTCTTTTCTCAAAAGCAGAGTGTGTTTCTTGTAAGGCGAACTAGCGTTTGTTTCCCAGTCCTAAATGGAGTTGAATCACATGCAGTTTCTGGTCCTACGAGCAAGAGTTGTCTTCTGGTAAGAAGAGTCACTATTGTGCTCCTAATGTCATACATATTACAAATAGCACTGGCGTCTGTTCCCAGCATGTACAGTGTACTGGACTGAGTAGGATCTACTGTTATTGTCAGTTTCCTAAGCAGAATTGAACTAGATATGGCCGTGTGTAGGAAGCACAGTTCTTTTGCTCTGAGCAAGCTCACTGTTTTGGCTCTATAGAAAACACAGTAGAGTAGAAGAGAGCTCTTTTCTCAGAAGCAGAGTGTGTTTCTTGCAAGGTGAGCTAGTGTTTGTTTCCCAGTCCTAAATGAAGTTGAATCACATGCAGTTTCTGGTCCTATGAGTAGAGCTGTTTTTTGGTAAGAAGAGTCACAATTGCGCTCCCATTGTCATACACAAGGCAAATAGCACTTGCGTCTGTTCCAATCAAGTACATTGTTGTGGATTGAAGAGGAGCTACTGTTCTTGTCAGTTTCCTAAGCAGAGTTGAACTAGATATGACCGTGTGTGTAGTAAGCACAGTTCTTTTGTTCTGAGCAAGCTCACTGTTCGGACCCCATAGGAAACACAGTAGAGAAGAAGTGTGCCCTTTTCTCAAAAGCAGAGCTTGTTTCGTGTAAGGCAAGATAGCATTTGTTTCCCAGTCCTATGTGGAGTTGAATCACATGCAATTTCTGGTCCTAAGAGCCAGAATTGTTTTCTGGTAAGAAGAGTCACTATTGCACTCCCATTGCTGTACACATTGCAAATAGCACTCGCGTATGTTCCCAGCAAGTACAGTGTATTGGACTGAAGAGGAGCTACTGTTCTAGTCAGTTTCCTAAACAGAGTTGAACTAGATATGGCCCGTGTGTGCAGGAAGCACAGTTCTTTTTTTCTGAGCAAGCTCACTGTTCTGGCACTATAGGAAACACAGTAGAGTAGAAGAGTGCTCTTTTCTCAAAAGCAGACTGTGTTTCTTGTAAGGCGAGCTGGAGTTTGTTTCCCAGTCATAAATGGAGTTGAATCACATGCAGTTTCTGGTCGTACGAGCAAGAGTTGTTTTCTGGTAAAAAGAGTCACTATTGTGCTCCCATTGCCGTACACAGTGCAAATACCACTGGCGTCTGTTCCCAGCAAGTACAGTGTATTGGACTGAAGAGGAGCTACTGTTCTACTCAGTTTCCTAAGCAGAGTTGAACTAGATATGGCCCGTGTGTGTCGGAAGCACAGTTCTTTTGTTCTGAGCAAGCTCACTGTTCGGACCCCATAGGACACATAGTAGAGAAGAAGAGTGCTATTTTCTCAAAAGCAGAGTGTGTTTCTTGTAAGGCGAGCTAGCTTTTGTTTCCCAGTCCTAAATGAAGTTGAATCACATGCAGTTTCTGGTCCTACGTGTAGAGTTGTTTTTTGGTAAGAAGAGTCACTATTACGCTCCCATTGCCATACACTGTACAAATAGCATTTGCGTCTGTTCCAATCAAGTACAGTGTATTGGACTGAAGAGGAGCTACTGTTCTTGTCAGTTTCCTAAGCAGAGTTGAACTAGATATGGCCCGTGTGTGTAGGAAGCACAGTTCTTTTTTTCTGAGCAAGCTCACTGTTCGGACCCAATAGGAAACACAATAGAGTAAATGTGTGCCCTTTTCTCAAAAGCAGAGCTTGTTTCGTGTAAGGCAAGATAGCGTTTGTTTCCCAGTCCTAAATGGAGTTGAATCCCATGCAGTTTCTGGTCCTATGAGCAAGAGTCGTTTTCTGGTAAGAAGAGACACTATTTTGCTCCCATTGTCATACACAGGCCAAATAGCACTGGCGTCTGTTCCCAGCATGTAGAGTTTATTGGACTGAAGAGGAGCTAATGTTCTTGTCAGTTTCCTAAGCAGAATTGAACTGGATATGGCCATGTGTGTCGGAAGCACAGTTCTTTTGTTATGAGCAAGCTCACTCAACTTTCCCTATAGGAAACACAGTAGAGTAGAAGAGTGCTCTTTTCTCAAAAGCAGAGATTGTTTCTTGTAAGGCGAGCTAGCGTTTGTTTCCCAGTCCTAAGTGACGTTGAATCACATGCAGTTTCTGGTCCTAAGAGCAAGAGTTGTTTTCTGGTAAGAAGAGACACTATTGTGCTCCCATTGCTGTACACAGTGTAAATAGCACTCGCGTCTGTTCCCAGCAAGTACAGTGTATTGGACTGAAGAGGAGCTCTTGTTCTTGTCAGTTTCCTAAGCACAGTTCAACTAGATATGGCCCGTGTGTACAGAAAGCACAGTTCTTTTGTTCTGAGCAAGCTCACTGTTCGGACACCATAGGAAACATAGTAGAGTTGAAGAGTGCTCTTTTCTCAAAAGCAGAGTGTGTTTCTTGTAAGGCAAGCTAGCGTTTATTTCCCAGTCCTAAATGGAGTTGAATCACTTGCAGTTTCTGGTCCTACGAGCAAGAGTTGTTTTGTGGTTAGAAGAGTCACTATTGCACTCCCATTGCTGTACACAGTGCAAATAGCACTGGCGTCTGTTCCCAGCAAGTACAGTGTATTGGACTGAAGAAGAGCTACTGTTCTTGTCAGTTTCCTATGCAGAGTTGAACTAGATATGGCCCGTGTGTGTATGAAGGACATTATTTTGTTCTGAGCAAGCTCACTGTTCTGGCCCTATAGGAAACACAGTAGAGTAGAAGAGTGTTCTTTTCTCAAAAGCAGAGTGTGTTTCTTGTAAGGCAAGCTATCGTTTGTTTCCCAGTCCTAAAAGGAGTTGAATCCCATGCAGTTTGTGGTCCTAGGAGCAAGAGTTGTTTTGTGGTAACAAGAGTCACTTTTGTGCTCCCATTGTCATACACAGTGCAAATAGCACTGGCGTCTTTTCACAGCAAGTACAGTGTATTGGACTGAAGGGGATCTACTGTCCTTGTCAGTTTCCTAAGCAGAATTGAACTAGATATGGCCCGTGTGTGTAGGAAGCACAGTTCTTTTGTTCTGAGCAAGCTCACTGTTCGGACCCCATAGGAAACACAGTAGAGTAGAAGTGTGCCCTTTTCTCAAAAGCAGAGCTTGTTTCGTGTAAGGCAGTATAGCCTTTGTTTCCCAGTCCTAAGTTGAGTTGAATCACATACAGTTTCTTGTCCTAAGAGCCAGAATTGTTTTCTGGTAAGAAGAGTCACTATTGCGCTCCCATTGCTGTACACAGTGCTAATAGCACTCGCGTATGTTCCCAGCAAGTACAGTGTATTGGACTGAAGAGGAGCTACTGTTCATGTCAGTTTCCTAAGCAGAGTTGAACTAGATATCCCCCGTGTGTGCAGGAAGCACAGTTCTTTTGTTCTGAGAAAGCTCACTGTTCTGGCCCTGTAGGAAACACAGAAGAGTAGAAGATTGCTCTTTTCTCAAAAGCAGAGTGTGTTTCTTGTAAGGCGAGCTGGTGTTTGTTTCCCAGTCGTAAATGGAGTTGAATCACATGCAGTTTCTGGTCATACGTGCAAGAGTTGTTTTTTGGTAAGAAGAGTCACTGTTGTGCTCCCGTGGCTGAACACAGTGCAAATAGCACTTGCGTCTGTTCCCAGCATGTACAGTGTATTGGACTGAAGAGGATCTACTGTTCTTGTCATTTTACTAAACAGAATTGAACTAGATATGGCCGTGTGTGTAGGAAGCACAGTTCTTTTGTTCTGAGCAAGCTCACTATTCAGGCCCTATTGGAAACACAGTAGAGTAGAAGAGTGCTCTTTTCTCAAAAGCAGAGTGTGTTTCTTGTAAGGTGAGCTAGCATTTGTTTCCCAGTCCTAAATGGAGTTGAATCACATGCAGTTTCTGCTCCTAACAGCTAGAGTTGTTTTGTGGGAAGAAGAGTCACTATTGTGCTCCCATTGTCATACACAAGTCAAATAGCACTGGCGTCTGTTCCCAGCAAGTACATTGTATTGGACTGAAGCGGAGCTACTGTTCTTGTCAGTTTCCTAAGCAGAGTTGAACTAGATATGGCCCGTGTGTGTCGGAAGCACAGTTCTTTTGTTCTGAGCAAGCTCACTGTTCTGACCCCATGGGAAACACTTTAGAATAGAAGAGGGCTCTTTTCTCAAAAGCAGAGTGTGTTTCTTGTAAGGCGAGCTAACGTTTGTTTCGAAGTCCTAAATGGAGTTGAATCACATGCAGTTTCTGGTCCTAAGATCAAGAGTTGTTTTCTGGTAAGAAGAGTCACTATTGCGCTCCCATTGTCATACACAGGGCAAATAGCACTGGCGTCTATTCCCAGCATGTACAGTGTATTGGACTGAAGAGGATCTACTGTCCTTGTCAGTTTCCTAAGGAGAATTGATCTAGATATGGCCCATGTGTGTAGGAAGCACAGTTCTTTTGTTCTGAGCAACCTCACTGTTCTGACCCCATAAGAAACACAGTAGAGTAGAAGAGTACCCTTTTCTCAAAGGCAGAATGTGTTTCTTGAAAGGCGAGCTAGCGTATGTTTCCCAGTCCTAAATGGAGTTGAATCACATGCAGTTTCTGGTCATACGAGCAAGAGTTGTTTTCTGGTAAGAAGAGTCACTATTGCGCTCCCATTGTCACACAGGGCAAATAGCACTGGCGTCTGTTCCCAGCAAGTACAGTGTATGGGACTGAAGAGGATCTACTGTTCTTGTCAGTTTCATAAGCAGAATTGAACTAGATATGACCGTGTGTGTAGTAAGCACAGTTCTTTTGTTCTGAGCAAGCTCACTGTTCGGACCCCATAGGAAACACAGTAGAGTAGAAGTGTGCCCTTTTCTCAAAAGCAGAGCTTGTTTCGTGTAAGCCAAGATAGCGTTTGTTTCCCAGTCCTATGTGGAGTTGAATCACATGCAATTTCTGGTCCTAAGAGCCAGAATTGTTTTCTGGTAAGAAGAGTCACTATTGCACTCCCATTGCTGTACACAGTGCAAATAGCACTCGTGTATGTTCCCAGCAAGTACAGTGTATTGGACTGAAGAGGAGCTACTGTTCTAGTCAGTTTCCTAAACAGAGTTGAACTAGATATGGCCCGTGTGTGCAGGAAGCACAGTTCTTTTTTTCTGAGCAAGCTCACTGTTCTGGCACTATAGGAAACACAGTAGAGTAGAAGAGTGCTCTTTTCTCAAAAGCAGACTGTGTTTCTTGTAAGGCGAGCTGGAGTTTGTTTCCCAGACATAAATGGAGTTGAATCACATGCAGTTTCTGGTCGTACAAGCAAGAGTTGTTTTCTGGTAAAAAGAGTCACTATTGTGCTCCCATTGCCGTACACAGTAGAAATACCACTGGCGTCTGTTCCCAGCATGTACAGTGTATTGGACTGAAGAGGATCTACTGTTCTTGTCAGTTTACTAAACAGAATTGAACTAGATATTTCCGTGTGTGTAGGAAGCACAGTTCTTTTGTTCTGAGCAAGCTCACTGTTCTGGCCCTATAGGAAACACAGTAGAGTAGAAGAGTGCTCTTTTCTCAAAAGCAGAGTGTGTTTCTTGTAAGGCGAGCTAGCGTTTGTTTCCCAGTCCTAAATGGAGTTGAATCACATGCAGTTTTTGGTCCTACGAGCAAGAGTTTTTTTCTGGTAAGGAAAGTCACTATTGAGTTCCCATTGCCATACGCAGTGCAAATAGCACTCGCGTCTGCTCCCAGCAAGTACAGTGTATTGGACTGAAGAGGAGCTACTGTTCTTGTCAGTTTCCTAAGCAGAGTTGAACTAGATATGGCCATGTGTGTGTAGGAAGCACAGATCTTTTGTTCTGAGCAAGATCACTGTTCGGACCACATATGAAACACAGTAGAGTAGAAGTGTGCTCTTTTCTCAAAAGCAGAGTGTGTTTCTTGTAAAGCGAGCTAGCGTTTGTTTCCCAGTCCTAAATGGACTTGAATAACATGCAGTTTCTGGTCCTACGAGCAAGAGTTGTTTTCTGGTAAGAAGAGTCACTATTGCACTCCCATTGCTGTACACAGTGCAAATAGCACTCGCATCTGTTCCCAGCAAGTACAGTGTATTGGACTGAAGAGGAGCTACTGTTCTACTCAGTTTCCTAAGCAGAGTTGAACTAGATATGGCCCGTGTGTGTCAGAAGCACAGTTCTTTTGTTCTGAGCAAGCTCACTGTTCGGACCCCATAGGACACATAGTAGAGAAGAAGAGTGCTATTTTCTCAAAAGCAGAGTGTGTTTCTTGTAAGGCGAGCTAGCTTTTGTTTCCCAGTCCTAAATGAAGTTGAATCACATGCAGTTTCTGGTCCTACGAGTAGAGTTGTTTTTTGGTAAGAAGAGTCACTTTTACGCTCCCATTGCCATACACAGTACAAATAGCACTTGCGTCTGTTCCAATCAAGTACAGTGTATTGGACTGAAGAGGAGCTACTGTTCTTGTCAGTTTCCTAAGCAGAGTTGAACTAGATATGGCCCGTGTGTGTAGGAAGCACAGTTCTTTTTTTCTGAGCAAGCTCACTGTAGGGACCCAATAGGAAACACAATAGAGTAGAAGTGTGCCCTTTTCTCAAAAGCAGAGCTTGTTTCGTGTAAGGCAAGATAGCGTTTGTTTCCCAGTCCTAAGTGGAGTTGAATCACATGCAGTTTCTGGTCCTACGAGCAAGAGTTGTTTTCTGGTAAGAAGAGTCACTATTGCACTCCCATTGCTGTACACAGTGCAAATAGCACTCGCGTCTGTTCACAGCAAGTACAGTGTATTGGACTGAAGAGGAGGTACTGTTCTAGTCAGTTTCCTAAGCAGAGTTGAACTAGATATCGCCCGTGTGTGTAGGAAGCACAGTTGTTTTGTTCTGAGCAAGCTCACTGTTCTGGCGCTATAGGAAACACAGTAGAGTAGAAGAGTGCTCTTTTCTCAAAAGCAGAGTGTGTTTCTTGTAAGCGAGCTAGCGTTTGTTTCCCAGTCCTAAATGGAGTTGAATCCCATGCAGTTTCTGGTCCTACGAGCAAGAGTCGTTTTCTGGTAAGAAGAGACACTATTTTGCTCCCATTGTCAAACACAGTCCAAATAGCACTGGCGTCTGTTCCCAGCATGTAGAGTTTATTGGACTGAAGAGGAGCTAATGTTCTTGTCAGTTTCCTAAGCAGAATTGAACTGGATATGGCCATGTGTGTCGGAAGCACAGTTCTTTTGTTATGAGCATGCTCACTCAACTTTCCCTATAGGAAACACAGTAGAGTAGAAGAGTGCTCTTTTCTCAAAAGCAGAGCTTGTTTCTTGTAAGGGGAGCTAGCGTTTGTTTCCCAATCCTAAGTGACGTTGAATCCCATGCAGTTTCTGGTCCTAAGAGCAAGAGTTGTTTTCTGGTAAGAAGAGACACTCTTGTGCTCCCATTGCTGTACACAGTGTAAATAGCACTCACGTCTGTTCCCAGCAAGTACAGTGTATTGGACTGAAGAAGAGCTACTGTTCTTGTCAGTTTCCTAAGCAGAGTTGAACTAGATATGGCCCGTGTGTGTAGGAAGCACAGTTCTTTTGTTCTGAGCAAGCTCACTCTTCTGGCCCTATAGGAAACACAGTAGAGTAGAAGAGTGCTCTTTTCTCAAAAGCAGAGTGTGTTTCTTGTAAGGCGAGCTAGCGTTTATTTCCCAGTCGTAAAAGGAGTTGAATAACATGCAGTTTTGGGTCCTACGAGCAAGAGTTGTTTTCTGGTAAGGGAAGTCACTATTGCGTACCCATTGCATTACACAGTGCAAATAGCACTTGCGTCTGTTCCCAGCAAGTACAGTGTATTGGACTGAAGAGGAGCTCTTGTTCTTGTCAGTTTCCTAAGCACAGTTCAACTAGATATGGACCATGTGTATAGGAAGCACAGTTCTTTTGTTCTGAGCAAGCTCACTGTTCGGACACCATAGGAAACATAGTAGAGTTGAAGAGTGCTCTTTTCTCAAAAGCAGAGTGTGTTTCTTGTAAGGCAAGCTAGCGTTTATTTCCCAGTCCTAAATGGAGTTGAATCACTTGCAGTTTCTGGTCCTACGAGCAAGAGTTGTTTTGTGGTTAGAAGAGTCACTATTGTGCTCCCATTGTCATACACAGTGCAAATAGCACTGGCGTCTGTTCCCAGCAAGTACAGTGTATTGGACTTAAGAAGAGCTACTGTTCTTGTCAGTTTCCTATGCAGAGTTGAACTAGATATGGCCCGTGTGTGTATGAAGGACATTATTTTGTTCTGAGCAAGCTCACTGTTCTGGCCCTATAGGAAACACAGTAGAGTAGAAGAGTGTTCTTTTCTCAAAAGCAGAGTGTGTTTCTTGTAAGGCAATCTATCGTTTGTTTCCCAGTCCTAAAAGGAGTTGAGTCCCATGCAGTTTGTGGTCCTAGGAGCAAGAGTTGTTTTGTGGTAACAAGAGTCACTTTTGTGCTCCCATTGTCATACACAGTGCAAATAGCACTGGCGTCTTTTCACAGCAAGTACAGTGTATTGGACTGAAGGGGATCTACTGTTCTTGTCAGTTTCCTAAGCAGAATTGAACTAGATATGGCCCGTGTGTGTAGGAAGCACAGTTCTTTTGTTCTGAGCAAGCTCACTGTTCGGACCCCATAGGAAACACAGTAGAGTAGAAGTGTGCCCTTTTCTCAAAAGCAGAGCTTGTTTCGTGTGAGGCAGTATAGCCTTTGTTTCCCAGTCCTAAGTTGAGTTGAATCACATGCAGTTTCTTGTCCTAAGAGCCAGAATTGTTTTCTGGTAAGAAGAGTCAGTATTGCGCTCGCATTGTTGTACACAGTGCTAATAGCACTCGCGTCTGTTCCCAGCAAGTACAGTGTATTGGACTGAAGAGGAGCTACTGTTCTTGTCAGTTTCCTAAGCAGAGTTGAACTAGATATCCCCCGTGTGTGCAGGAAGCACAGTTCTTTTGTTCTGAGAAAGCTCACTGTTCTGGCCCTTTAGGAAACACAGTAGAGTAGAAGATTGCTCTTTTCTCAAAAGCAGAGTGTGTTTCTTGTAAGGCGAGCTGGTGTTTTTTTCTCAGTCGTGAATGGAGTTGAATCACATGCAGTTTCTGGTCATACGAGCAAGAGTTGTTTTCTGGTAAGAAGAGTCACTGTTGTTCTCCCATTGCTGAACACAGTGCAAATAGCACTTGCGTCTGTTCCCAGCATGTACAGTGTATTGGACTGAAGAGAATCTACTGTTCTTGTCAGTTTACTAAACAGAATTGAACTAGATATGGCCGTGTGTGTAGGAAGCACAGTTTTTTTGTTCTGAGCAAGCTCACTGTTCTGCCGCTATAGGAAACACAGTAGAGTAGAAGAGTGCTCTTTTCTCAAAAGGAGAGTGTGTTTCTTGTAAGGCGAGCTAGCGTTTGTTTTCCAGTCCTAAATGGAGTTGAATGACATTCAGTTTCTGGTCCTACGAGGAAGAGTTGTTTTCTGGTAAGAAGAGTCACTATTGCGCTCCCATTGCTGTACACAGTGCAAATAGCACTCGCGTATGTTCCCAGCAAGTACAGTGTATTGGACTGAAGAGGAGCTACTGTTCTAGTCAGTTTCCTAAGCAGAATTGAACTAGATATGGCCCGTGTGTGTAGGAAGCACAGTTCTTTTGTTCTGAGCAAGCTCACTGTTCTGGCACTTTAGGAAACACAATAGAGTAGAAGAGTGCTCTTTTCTCAAAAGCAGAGTGTGTTTCTTGTAAGGGGAGCTAGCGTTTGTTTCTCAGTCCTAAATGGAGTTGAATCACATGCAGTTTCTGGTCCTACGAGCAAGAGTTGTTTTCTGGTAAGAAGAGTCACTATTGTGCTCCCATTGTCATACACAGGGCAAATAGCACTGGCGTCTATTCCCTGCATGTACAGTGTATTGGACTGAAGAGGATCTACTGTTCTTGTCAGTTTCCGAGGCAGAGTTGAACTAGATATGGCCCATGTGTGTAGGAAGCACAGTTCTTTTGTTCTGAGCAAGCTCACTGTTCTGGCCACATAGGAAACAGCTAGCTCTCCTTACAAGAAACACACTGTTCTTTTGAGAAAAGAGCACTCTTCTACTCTACTGTGTTTCCTATGGGGTCCGAATAGTGAGCTTGCTCAGAACAAAAGAACTCTGCTTCCTACAGACACGGGCCATATCTAGTTCAACTCTGCTAAGGAAACTGACAAGAATGGTAGCTCCTCTTCAGTCCAATACACTGTACTAGCTGGGAACAGACGCGAGTGCTATT
The DNA here is from genome assembly GCF_949786415.1 of Peromyscus eremicus. Lineage (NCBI taxonomy): Eukaryota > Metazoa > Chordata > Mammalia > Rodentia > Cricetidae > Peromyscus > Peromyscus eremicus. Next base: position 28,240 of record NW_026737214.1, on the reverse strand, counting down.
TCCACTGTGTATGGTAATAGGAGCTCAATAGTGACTCTTCTTATCAGAAAACACCTCTTGCTGGTAGGACCAGAAACTGCATGGGATTCAACTCCAATTCTGACTAGGAAACAAACGCTAGCTTGCCTTAAAAGAAACACACTCTGCTTTTGAGAAATGATCACTCTTCTACTCTACAGTGTTTCCTATAGGGCCAAAACAGTTAGCTTGCTTAGAACAAAAGAACTGTGCTTCCTACACACACGGGCCATATCTGGTTTAATTCTGCTTAGGAAAATGAAAAGAACAGTAGATCCTCTTCAGTCCAATACACTGTAATGCTGGAAACAGACGCCAGTGCTATTTGCCCTGTGTATGACAATGGGAGCGCAATAGTGACTCTTCTTACCAGAAAACAACTCTTGCTCATAGGACCAAAAACTGCATGTGATTCAACTCCATTTAGGATTGGGAAACAAATGCTAGCTTGACTTACAAGAAACACACTCTGCTTTTGAGAAAAGAGCAGTCTTCTACTCTACTGTTTTTCCTATGGGGTCCGAACAGTGAGCTTGCTCAGAACAAAAGAACTGTGCTTCCTACACACACGGGCCATATCTAGTTCAACTCTGCTTAGGAAACTGACAAGAAAGGTAGATCCTCTTCAGTCCAATACACTGTACTTGCTGGGATTAGACGCCAGTGCTATTTGCCTTGTGTATGACATTGGGAGCACAATAGTGACTCTTCTTACCAGAAAACAACTCTTGCTGGTAGGACCAGAAACTGCATGTGATTCAACTCCATTTAGGACTTGGAAACAAACGCTAGCTCAACTTACAAGAAACACACTCTGCTTTTGGGAAAAGAACACTCTTCTACTCTACTGTGTTTCCTATAGGGCAAGAACAGTGAGTTTGCTCAGAACAAAAGAACTGTGCTTCCTACAAATACGGCCATATCTCGTTCAATTCTGCTTAGGAAACTGACAAGAACAGTAGATCCTCTTCAGTCCAATACACTGGACATGCTGGGAACAGACGCCAGTGCTATTTGCCCTGTGTATGACAATGGGAGCACAATAGTGACTCTTCTTACCAGAAAACAACTCTTGCTCGTAGGACAAGAAACTGCATGTGATTCAACTCCATTTAGGACAGGGAACCAAACGCTAGCTCGCCTTACAAGAATCATACTCTGCTTTAGAGAAAAGAGCACTCTTCTACTCTACTGTGTTTCCAATGGGGTCCGAACAGTGAGCTTGCTCAGAACAAAAGAACTGTGCTTCCTACACACAGGGGCCATATCTATTTCAACTATGCTTAGGAAACTGACATGAAGAGTACCTCCGCTTCAGTCCAATACACTGTACTTGCGGAGAACAGACGCCAGTGCTATTTGCACTGTGTATGACAATGGGAGCGCAATAGTGACTCTTCCTACCAGAAAACAACTCTTGCTCATAGGACCAGAAACTGCATGTGGTTCAACTCCACTTAGGACTGGGAAACAAACGCTAGCTCGCCTTACAAGAAACACACTCTGCTTTTGAGAAAAGAGCAGTCTTCTACTCTCTTGTGTTTCCTATGGGTTCTGAACAGTGAGCTGGTTCAGAACAAAAGAACTCTGCTTCCTACGAACACGGGCCTTATCTAGTTCAACTCTGCTTAGGAAACTGACAAGAACAGTAGCTCCTCTTCAGTCCAATACACTGTACTTGCTGGGAACAGACGCGAGTGCTATTTGCACTGTGTATGCCAATGGGAGCTCAATAGTGACTTTCCTTACCAGAAAACAACTCTTGCTCGTAGGACCAAAAACTGCATGTGATTCAACACAATTTAGGACTGGGAAACAAACGCTAGCTCGCCTTACAAGAAACACACTCTGCTTTTGAGAAAAGAGCACTCTTCTACTCTACTGTGTTTCCTATAGGGCCAGAACAGTGAGTTTGCTCAGAAAAAACGAACTGTGCTTCCTACAAATACCGCCTTATCTAGTTCAACTCTGCTTAGGAAACTGACAAGAACAGTAGCTCTGCTTCAGTCCAATACACTGTACTTGCTGGGAACAGACGCGAGTGCTATTTGCACTGTGTATGGCAATGGGAGCACAATAGTGACTCTTCTTACCAGAAAACAACTCTTGCTCATAGGACAAGAAACTGCATGGGATTCAACTCCATTTAGGACTGGGAAACAAACGCTAGCTCGCCTTACAAGAAACACACTCTGCTTTTGAGAAAAGAGCACTCTTCTACTCTACTGTGTATCCTATTAAATCCGAACAGTGAGCTTGCTCAGAACAAAAGAACTGTGCTTCCTACACACACGGGCCATATCTAGTTCAACTCTACTTAGGAAACTGACAAGAACAGTAGCTCCGCTTCAGTCCAATACACTGTACTTGCTGGGAACAGACGCCAGTGCTATTTGCCCTGTGTATGACAATGGGAGCGCAATAGTGACTCTTCTTACCAGAAAACAACTCTTGCTTGTAGGACCAGAAACTGCATGTGATTCAACTCCATTTAGGAATGGGAAACAAACGCTAGCTCGCCTTGCAAGAAACACACTCTGCTTTTGAGAAAGAGGACTCTTCCACTCTACTGTGTTTCCTATGGGGTCCGAACAGTGAGCTTGCTCAGAACAAAAGAACTGTGATTCCTACACACACGGGCCATATCTAGTTCAACTCTGCTTTGGAAACTGACAAGAACAGTAGCTCCTCTTCAGTCCAATACACTGTACTTGCTGGGAACATACACAAGTGCTATTTGCACTGTGTATGGCAATGGGAGCGCAATAGTGACTCTTCTTACCAGAAAACAACTCTTGCTCGTAGGACAAGAAACTGCATGTGATTCAACTCCATTTAGGACAGGGAACCAAACGCTAGCTCGCCTTCCAAGAAACATACTCTGCTTTTGAGAAAAGAGCACTCTTCTACTCTACTGTGTTTCCAATGGGGTCCGAACAGTGAGCTTGCTCAGAACAAAAGAACCGTGCTTCCTACACACAGGGGCCACATCTAGTTCAACTATGCTTAGGAAACTGACATGAAGAGTAGCTCCGCTTCAGTCCAATACACTGTACTTGCTGGGAACAGACGCCAGTGCTATTTGCCCTTTGTATGACAATGGGAGCGCAACAGTGACTCTTCTTACCAGAAAACAACTCTTGCTCGTAGGACCAGAAACTGCATGTGATTCAACTCCACTTAGGACTGGGAAAAAAACGCTAGCTCGCCTTACAAGAAACACACTCTGCTTTTGAGAAAAGAGCAGTCTTCTACTCTACTGTGTTTTCTATGGGGTCCGAACAGTGAGCTTGCTCAGAACAAAAGAACTGTCTTTCCTACACACACGGGCCATATCTAGTTCAACTCTGCTTAGGAAACTGACAAAAACAGTAGCTCTGCTTCAGTCCAATACACTGTACTTGTTGGGAACAGACGCGAGTGCTATTTGTACTGTGTATGGCAATGGGAGCATAATAGTGACTTTCCTTACCAGAAAACAACTCTTGCTCGTAGGACCAAAAATTGCATGTGATTCAACTCCATTTAGGACTGGGAAAAAAACGCTAGCTCAACTTACAAGAAACACACTCTGCTTTTGAGAAAAGAGGACTCTTCTACTCTACTGTGTTTCCTATAGCTCCAGAACAGTGAGTTTGCTCAGAAAAAAAGAACTGTGCTTCCTACAAATACAGCCTTATCTAGTTCAATTCTGCTTAGGAAAGTGACCAGAACAGTAGGTCCTCTTCAGTCCAATACACTGTACATGCTGGGGACAGACGCCAGTGCTATTTGCCCTGTGTATGACAATGGGAGCGCAATAGTGACTCTTCTTACCAGAAAACAACTCTTGCTCGAAGGACAAGAAACTGCATGTGATTCAACTCCATTTAGACTGGGAAACAAATGCTAGCTCACCTTACAAGAAACACAGTCTGCTTTGGAGAAAAGAGCACTCTTCTACTCTACTGTGTATCCTATTAAATCCGAACAGTGAGCTTGCTCAGAATAAAAGAACTGTGCTTCCTACACACATGGGCCATATTAGTTCAACTCTGCTTAGGAAACTGACAAGAACAGTAGCTCCGCTTCAGTCCAATACACTGTACTTGCTGGGAACAGACGCGAGTGCTATTTGTACTGTGTATGGCAATGGGAGCACAATAGTGACTCTTCTTACCAGAAAACAACTCTTGCTCGTAGGACAAGAAACTGCATGTGATTCAACTCCATTTAGGGTTGGGAAACAAAAGCTAGCTCGCCTTACAAGAAACCCACTCTGCTTTTGAGAAAAGAGCACTCTTCTACTCTACTGTGTATCCTATGGGATCCGAACAGTGAGCTTGCTCAGAACAAAAGAACTGTGCTTCCTACACACACGGGCCATATCTAGTTCAACTCTGCTTAGGAAACTGACAAGAACAGTAGCTCTGCTTCACTCCAATACACTGTACTTGCTGGGAACAGACGCGAGTGCTATTTGCACTGTGTATGGCAATGGTAGCACAATAGTGACTTTCCTTACCAGAAAACAACTCTTGCTCGTAGGACCAAAAACTGCATGTGATTCAACTCCATTTAGGACTGGGAAACAAACGCTAGCTCGCCGAACAAAAAACACACTCTGCTTTTGAGAAAAGAGCACTCTTCTACTCTACTGTGTTTCCTATAGGGCCAGACACTGAGTTTGCTCAGAACAAAAGAACTGTGCTTCCTACAAATACGGCCATATCTAATTCAATTCTGCTTAGGAAACTGACAAGAACAGTAGATCCTCTTCAGTCCAATACACTGGACATGCTGGGAAGAGACGCCAGTGCTATTTGCCCTGTGTATGACAATGGGAGCACAATAGTGACTCTTCTTACCAGAAAACAACTCTTGCTCGTAGGACAAGAAACTGCATGTGATTCAACTCCATTTAGGACAGGGAACCAAACGCTAGCTCGCCTTACAAGAATCATACTCTGCTTTAGAGAAAAGAGCACTCTTCTACTCTACTGTGTTTCCAATGGGGTCCGAACAGTGAGCTTGCTCAGAACAAAAGAACTGTGCTTCCTACACACAGGGGCCATATCTAGTTCAACTATGCTTAGGAAACTGACATGAAGAGTACCTCCGCTTCAGTCCAATACACTGTACTTGCGGAGAACAGACGCCAGTGCTATTTGCACTGTGTATGACAATGGGAGCGCAATAGTGACTCTTCTTACCAGAAAACAACTCTTGCTCATAGGACCAGAAACTGCATGTGGTTCAACTCCACTTAGGACTGGGAAACAAATGCTAGCTCGCCTTACAAGAAACACACTCTGCTTTTGAGAAAAGAGCAGTCTTCTACTCTCTTGTGTTTCCTATGGGTTCTGAACAGTGAGCTGGTTCAGAACAAAAGAACTCTGCTTCCTACGAACACGGGCCTTATCTAGTTCAACTCTGCTTAGGAAACTGACAAGAACAGTAGCTCCTCTTCAGTCCAATACACTGTACTTGCTGGGAACAGACGCGAGTGCTATTTGCACTGTGTATGCCAATGGGAGCTCAATAGTGACTTTCCTTACCAGAAAACAACTCTTGCTCGTAGGACCAAAAACTGCATGTGATTCAACACAATTTAGGACTGGGAAACAAACGCTAGCTCGCCTTACAATAAACACACTCTGCTTTTGAGAAAAGAGCACTCTTCTACTCTACTGTGTTTCCTATAGGGCCAGAACAGTGAGTTTGCTCAGAAAAAACGAACTGTGCTTCCTACAAATACCGCCTTATCTAGTTCAACTCTGCTTAGGAAACTGACAAGAACAGTAGCTCTGCTTCAGTCCAATACACTGTACTTGCTGGGAACAGACGCGAGTGCTATTTGCACTGTGTATGGCAATGGGAGCACAATAGTGACTCTTCTTACCAGAAAACAACTCTTGCTCGTAGGACAAGAAACTGCATGGGATTCAACTCCATTTAGGACTGGGAAACAAACGCTAGCTCGCCTTACAAGAAACACACTCTGCTTTTGAGAAAAGAGCACTCTTCTACTCTACTGTGTATCCTATTAAAATCCGAACAGTGAGCTTGCTCAGAACAAAAGAACTGTGCTTCCTACACACACGGGCCATATCTAGTTCAACTCTACTTAGGAAACTGACAAGAACAGTAGCTCCGCTTCAGTCCAATACACTGTACTTGCTGGGAACAGACGCCAGTGCTATTTGCCCTGTGTATGACAATGGGAGCGCAATAGTGACTCTTCTTACCAGAAAACAACTCTTGCTTGTAGGACCAGAAACTGCATGTGATTCAACTCCATTTAGGAATGGGAAACAAACGCTAGCTCGCCTTGCAAGAAACACACTCTGCTTTTGAGAAAGAGGACTCTTCCACTCTACTGTGTTTCCTATGGGGTCCGAACAGTGAGCTTGCTCAGAACAAAAGAACTGTGATTCCTACACACACGGGCCATATCTAGTTCAACTCTGCTTTGGAAACTGACAAGAACAGTAGCTCCTCTTCAGTCCAATACACTGTACTTGCTGGGAACATACACAAGTGCTATTTGCACTGTGTATGGCAATGGGAGCGCAATAGTGACTCTTCTTACCAGAAAACAACTCTTGCTCGTAGGACAAGAAACTGCATGTGATTCATCTCCATTTAGGATTGGGAAACAAATGCTCCTCGCCTTACAAGAAACACACTCTGCTTTTGAGAAAAGACCCCTCTTCTCTACTGTGTTTCCTATGGGGTTCGAACAGTGAGCTTGCTCAGAACAAAAGAACTGTGCTTCCTACACACACGGGCCATATCTAGTTCAACTCTGCTTATGAAACTGACAAGAACTGTAGCTCCTCTTCAGTCCAATACACTGTACTTGCTGGGTACAGACGCGAGTGCTATTTGCACTGTGTATGGCAATAGGAGCGCAATAGTGACTCTTCTTTTCAGAAAACAACTCTTGCTGGTATGACCAGAAACTGCATGGGATTCAACTCCATTTCTGATTGGGAAACAAATGCTAGCTCTCCTTACAAGAAACACACTGTGCTTTTGAAAAAACAGGACTCTTCTACTTTACTGTGTTTCCTAGGGGTCCGAAGAGTGAGCTTGCTCAGAACAAAAGAACTGTGCTTCCTACACACATGGCCATATCTAGTTCAACTCTGCTTAGGAAACTGACAAGAACGGTAGCTCCTCTTCAGTCCAATACACTGTACTTGCTGGGAACACACGACAGTGCTATTTGCACTGTGTATGGCGGTGGGAGAGCAATAGTTACTTTCCTTACCAGAAAACAACTCTTGCTCGTAGGACCAAAAACTGGATGTGATTCAACTCCATTTAGGACAGGGAAACAAACGCTAGCTTGCCATACAAGAAACACACTCTGCTTTTGAGAAAAGAGCACTCTTCTACTCTACTGTGTTTCCTATGGGGTCCGAACAGTGACCTTGCTCAGAAAAAAAGAACTCTGCTTCCTACAAACACGGGCCTTATCTAGTTCAACTGTGCTTAGGAAACTGACAAGAACAGTAGCTCCTCTTCAGTCCAATACACTGTACTTGCTGGGAACAGACGCGAGTGCTATTTGCACTGTGTATGCCAATGGGAGCTCAATAGTGACTTTCCTTACCAGAAAACAACTCTTGCTCATACGACCAAAAACTGCATGTGATTCAACACCATTTAGGACTGGGAAACAAACGCTAGCTCGCCTTACAAGAAACACACTCTGCTTTTGAGAAAAGAGGACTCTTCTACTCTACTGTGTTTCCTATAGGGCCAGAACAGTGAGTTTGCTCAGAAAAAAAGAACTGTGCTTCCTACAAATACAGCCTTATCTAGTTCAATTCTGCTTAGGAAAGTGACCAGAACAGTAGGTCCTCTTCAGTCCAATACACTGTACATGCTGGGGACAGACGCCAGTGCTATTTGCCCTGTGTATGACAATGGGAGCTCAATAGTGACTCTTCTTACCAGAAAACAACTCTTGCTCGAAGGACAAGAAACTGCATGTGATTCAACTCCATTTAGACTGGGAAACAAATGCTAGCTCACCTTACAAGAAACACAGTCTGCTTTGGAGAAAAGAGCACTCTTCTACTCTACTGTGTATCCTATTAAATCCGAACAGTGAGCTTGCTCAGAATAAAAGAACTGTGCTTCCTACACACACGGGCCATATTAGTTCAACTCTGCTTAGGAAACTGACAAGAACAGTAGCTCTGCTTCACTCCAATACACTGTACTTGCTGGTAACAGACGCGAGTGCTATATGTACTGTGTATGGCAATGGGAGCACAATAGTGACTCTTCTTACCAGAAAACAACTCTTGCTCGTAGGACAAGAAACTGCATGTGATTCAACTCCATTTAGGGTTGGGAAACAAAAGCTAGCTCGCCTTACAAGAAACACACTCTGCTTTTGAGAAAAGAGCACTCTTCTACTCTACTGTGTATCCTATGGGATCCGAACAGTGAGCTTGCTCAGAACAAAAGAACTGTGCTTCCTACACACACGGGCCATATCTAGTTCAACTCTGCTTAGGAAACTGACAAGAACAGTAGCTCTGCTTCACTCCAATACACTGTACTTGCTGGGAACAGACGCGAGTGCTATTTGCACTGTGTATGGCAATGGTAGCACAATAGTGACTTTCCTTACCAGAAAACAACTCTTGCTCGTAGGACCAAAAACTGCATGTGATTCAACTCCATTTAGGACTGGGAAACAAACGCTAGCTCGCCGAACAAAAAACACACTCTGCTTTTGAGAAAAGAACACTCTTCTACTCTACTGTGTTTCCTATAGGGCCAGACACTGAGTTTGCTCAGAACAAAAGAACTGTGCTTCCTACAAATACGGCCATATCTAATTCAATTCTGCTTAGGAAACTGACAAGAACAGTAGATCCTCTTCAGTCCAATACACTGGACATGCTGGGAAGAGACGCCAGTGCTATTTGCCGTGTGTATGACAATGGGAGCACAATAGTGACTCTTCTTACCAGAAAACAACTCTTGCTCGTAGGACAAGAAACTGCGTGTGATTCAACTCCATTTAGGACAGGGAACCAAACGCTAGCTCGCCTTACAAGAATCATACTCTGCTTTAGAGAAAAGAGCACTCTTCTACTCTACTGTGTTTCCAATGGGGTCCGAACAGTGAGCTTGCTCAGAACAAAAGAACTGTGCTTCCTACACACAGGGGCCATATCTAGTTCAACTATGCTTAGGAAACTGACATGAAGAGTATCTCCGCTTCAGTCCAATACACTGTACTTGCGGAGAACAGACGCCAGTGCTATTTGCACTGTGTATGACAATGGGAGCGCAATAGTGACTCTTCTTACCAGAAAACAACTCTTGCTCGTAGGACCAGAAACTGCATGTGGTTCAACTCCACTTAGGACTGGGAAACAAATGCTAGCTCGCCTTACAAGAAACACACTCTGCTTTTGAGAATAGAGCAGTCTTCTACTCTCTTGTGTTTCCTATGGGTTCTGAACAGTGAGCTGGTTCAGAACAAAAGAACTCTGCTTCCTACGAACACGGGCCTTATCTAGTTCAACTCTGCTTAGGAAACTGACAAGAACAGTAGCTCCTCTTCAGTCCAATACACTGTACTTGCTGGGAACAGACGCGAGTGCTATTTGCACTGTGTATGCCAATGGGAGCTCAATAGTGACTTTCCTTACCAGAAAACAACTCTTGCTCGTAGGACCAAAAACTGCATGTGATTCAACACAATTTAGGACTGGGAAACAAACGCTAGCTCGCCTTACAATAAACACACTCTGCTTTTGAGAAAAGAGCACTCTTCTACTCTACTGTGTTTCCTATAGGGCCAGAACAGTGAGTTTGCTCAGAAAAAACGAACTGTGCTTCCTACAAATACCGCCTTATCTAGTTCAACTCTGCTTAGGAAACTGACAAGAACAGTAGCTCTGCTTCAGTCCAATACACTGTACTTGCTGGGAACAGACGTGAGTGCTATTTGCACTGTGTATGGCAATGGGAGCACAATAGTGACTCTTCTTACCAGAAAACAACTCTTGCTCGTAGGACAAGAAACTGCATGGGATTCAACTCCATTTAGGACTGGGAAACAAACGCTAGCTCGCCTTACAAGAAACACACTCTGCTTTTGAGAAAAGAGCACTCTTCTACTCTACTGTGTTTCCTATGGGATCCGAACAGTGAGCTTGCTCAGAACAAAAGAACTGTGCTTCCTACACACACGGGCCATATCTAGTTCAACTCTACTTAGGAAACTGACAAGAACAGTAGCTCCGCTTCAGTCCAATACACTGTACTTGCTGGGAACAGACGCCAGTGCTATTTGCCCTGTGTATGACAATGGGAGCGCAATAGTGACTCTTCTTACCAGAAAACAACTCTTGCTTGTAGGACCAGAAACTGCATGTGATTCAACTCCATTTAGGAATGGGAAACAAACGCTAGCTCGCCTTGCAAGAAACACACTCTGCTTTTGAGAAAGAGGACTCTTCCACTCTACTGTGTTTCCTATGGGGTCCGAACAGTGAGCTTGCTCAGAACAAAAGAACTGTGATTCCTACACACACGGGCCATATCTAGTTCAACTCTGCTTTGGAAACTGACAAGAACAGTAGCTCCTCTTCAGTCCAATACACTGTACTTGCTGGGAACATACACAAGTGCTATTTGCACTGTGTATGGCAATGGGAGCGCAATAGTGACTCTTCTTACCAGAAAACAACTCTTGCTCGTAGGACAAGAAACTGCATGTGATTCATCTCCATTTAGGATTGGGAAACAAATGCTCCTCGCCTTACAAGAAACACACTCTGCTTTTGAGAAAAGACCCCTCTTCTCTACTGTGTTTCCTATGGGGTTCGAACAGTGAGCTTGCTCAGAACAAAAGAACTGTGCTTCCTACACACACGGGCCATATCTAGTTCAACTCTGCTTATGAAACTGACAAGAACTGTAGCTCCTCTTCAGTCCAATACACTGTACTTGCTGGGTACAGACGCGAGTGCTATTTGCACTGTGTATGGCAATAGGAGCGCAATAGTGACTCTTCTTTTCAGAAAACAACTCTTGCTGGTATGACCAGAAACTGCATGGGATTCAACTCCATTTCTGATTGGGAAACAAATGCTAGCTCTCCTTACAAGAAACACACTGTGCTTTTGAAAAAACAGGACTCTTCTACTTTACTGTATTTCCTATGGGGTCCGAAGAGTGAGCTTGCTCAGAACAAAAGAACTGTGCTTCCTACACACATGGCCATATCTAGTTCAACTCTGCTTAGGAAACTGACAAGAACGGTAGCTCCTCTTCAGTCCAATACACTGTACTTGCTGGGAACACACGACAGTGCTATTTGCACTGTGTATGGCGGTGGGAGAGCAATAGTTACTTTCCTTACCAGAAAACAACTCTTGCTCGTAGGACAAAAAACAGGATGTGATTCAACTCCATTAAGGACAGGGAAACAAACGCTAGCTTGCCATACAAGAGACACACTCTGCTTTTGAGAAAAGAGCACTCTTCTACTCTACTGTGTTTCCTATGGGGTCCGAACAGTGACCTTGCTCAGAAAAAAAGAACTCTGCTTCCTACAAACACGGGCCTTATCTAGTTCAACTCTGCTTAGGAAACTGACAAGAACAGTAGCTCCTCTTCAGTCCAATACACTGTACTTGCTGGGAACAGACGCGAGTGCTATTTGCACTGTGTATGCCAATGGGAGCTCAATAGTGACTTTCCTTACCAGAAAACAACTCTTGCTCATAGGACCAAAAACTGCATGTGATTCAACACCATTTAGGACTGGGAAACAAACGCTAGCTCGCCTTACAAGAAACACACTCTGCTTTTGAGAAAAGAGGACTCTTCTACTCTACTGTGTTTCCTATAGGGCCAGAACAGTGAGTTTGCTCAGAAAAAAAGTACTGTGCTTCCTACAAATACAGCCTTATCTAGTTCAATTCTGCTTAGGAAAGTGACCAGAACAGTAGGTCCTCTTCAGTCCAATACACTGTACATGCTGGGGACAGACGCCAGTGCTATTTGCCCTGTGTATGACAATGGGAGCGCAATAGTGACTCTTCTTACCAGAAAACAACTCTTGCTCGAAGGACAAGAAACTGCATGTGATTCAACTCCATTTAGACTGGGAAACAAATGCTAGCTCACCTTACAAGAAACACAGTCTGCTTTGGAGAAAAGAGCACTCTTCTACTCTACTGTGTATCCTATTAAATCCGAACAGTGAGCTTGCTCAGAATAAAAGAACTGAGCTTCCTACACACACGGGCCATATTAGTTCAACTCTGCTTAGGAAACTGACAAGAACAGTAGCTCTGCTTCACTCCAATACACTGTACTTGCTGGGAACAGACGCGAGTGCTATTTGTACTGTGTATGGCAATGGGAGCACAATAGTGACTCTTCTTACCAGAAAACAACTCTTGCTCGTAGGACAAGAAACTGCATGTGATTCAACTCCATTTAGGGTTGGGAAACAAAAGCTAGCTCGCCTTACAAGAAACACACTCTGCTTTTGAGAAAAGAGCACTCTTCTACTCTACTGTGTATCCTATGGGATCCGAACAGTGAGCTTGCTCAGAACAAAAGAACTGTGCTTCCTACACACACGGGCCATATCTAGTTCAACTCTGCTTAGGAAACTGACAAGAACAGTAGCTCTGCTTCACTCCAATACACTGTACTTGCTGGGAACAGACGCGAGGGCTATTTGCACTGTGTATGGCAATGGTAGCACAATAGTGACTTTCCTTACCAGAAAACAACTCTTGCTCGTAGGACCAAAAACTGCATGTGATTCAACTCCATTTAGGACTGGGAAACAAACGCTAGCTCGCCGAACAAAAAACCCACTCTGCTTTTGAGAAAAGAACACTCTTCTACTCTACTGTGTTTCCTATAGGGCCAGACACTGAGTTTGCTCAGAACAAAAGAACTGTGCTTCCTACAAATACGGCCATATCTAATTCAATTCTGCTTAGGAAACTGACAAGAACAGTAGATCCTCTTCAGTCCAATACACTGGACATGCTGGGAATAGACGCCATTGCTATTTGCCCTGTGTATGACAATGGGAGCACAATAGTGACTCTTCTTACCAGAAAACAACTCTTGCTTGTAGGACAAGAAACTGCGTGTGATTCAACTCCATTTAGTACAGGGAACCAAACGCTAGCTCGCCTTACAAGAATCATACTCTGCTTTAGAGAAAAGAGCACTCTTCTACTCTACTGTGTTTCCAATGGGGTCCGAACAGTGAGCTTGCTCAGAACAAAAGAACTGTGCTTCCTACACACAGGGGCCATATCTAGTTCAACTATGCTTAGGAAACTGACATGAAGAGTACCTCCGCTTCAGTCCAATACACTGTACTTGCGGAGAACAGACGCCAGTGCTATTTGCACTGTGTATGACAATGGGAGCGCAATAGTGACTCTTCTTACCAGAAAACAACTCTTGCTCGTAGGACCAGAAACTGCATGTGGTTCAACTCCACTTAGGACTGGGAAACAAATGCTAGCTCGCCTTACAAGAAACACACTCTGCTTTTGAGAAAAGAGCAGTCTTCTACTCTCTTGTGTTTCCTATGGGTTCTGAACAGTGAGCTGGTTCAGAACAAAAGAACTCTGCTTCCTACGAACACGGGCCTTATCTAGTTCAACTCTGCTTAGGAAACTGACAAGAACAGTAGCTCCTCTTCAGTCCAATACACTGTACTTGCTGGGAACAGACGCGAGTGCTATTTGCACTGTGTATGCCAATGGGAGCTCAATAGTGACTTTCCTTACCAGAAAACAACTCTTGCTCGTAGGACCAAAAACTGCATGTGATTCAACACAATTTAGGACTGGGAAACAAACGCTAGCTCGCCTTACAAGAAACACACTCTGCTTTTGAGAAAAGAGCACTCTTCTACTCTACTGTGTTTCCTATAGGGCCAGAACAGTGAGTTTGCTCAGAAAAAACGAACTGTGCTTCCTACAAATACCGCCTTATCTAGTTCAACTCTGCTTAGGAAACTGACAAGAACAGTAGCTCTGCTTCAGTCCAATACACTGTACTTGCTGGGAACAGACGCGAGTGCTATTTGCACTGTGTATGGCAATGGGAGCACAATAGTGACTCTTCTTACCAGAAAACAACTCTTGCTCGTAGGACAAGAAACTGCATGGGATTCAACTCCATTTAGGACTGGGAAACAAACGCTAGCTCGCCTTACAAGAAACACACTCTGCTTTTGAGAAAAGAGCACTCTTCTACTCTACTGTGTATCCTATTAAATCCGAACAGTGAGCTTGCTCAGAACAAAAGAACTGTGCTTCCTACACACACGGGCCATATCTAGTTCAACTCTACTTAGGAAACTGACAAGAACAGTAGCTCCGCTTCAGTCCAATACACTGTACTTGCTGGGAACAGACGCCAGTGCTATTTGCCCTGTGTATGACAATGGGAGCGCAATAGTGACTCTTCTTACCAGAAAACAACTCTTGCTTGTAGGACCAGAAACTGCATGTGATTCAACTCCATTTAGGAATGGGAAACAAACGCTAGCTCGCCTTGCAAGAAACACACTCTGCTTTTGAGAAAGAGGACTCTTCCACTCTACTGTGTTTCCTATGGGGTCCGAACAGTGAGCTTGCTCAGAACAAAAGAACTGTGATTCCTACACACACGGGCCATATCTAGTTCAACTCTGCTTTGGAAACTGACAAGAACAGTAGCTCCTCTTCAGTCCAATACACTGTACTTGCTGGGAACATACACAAGTGCTATTTGCACTGTGTATGGCAATGGGAGCGCAATAGTGACTCTTCTTACCAGAAAACAACTCTTGCTCGTAGGACAAGAAACTGCATGTGATTCATCTCCATTTAGGATTGGGAAACAAATGCTCCTCGCCTTACAAGAAACACACTCTGCTTTTGAGAAAAGACCCCTCTTCTCTACTGTGTTTCCTATGGGGTTCGAACAGTGAGCTTGCTCAGAACAAAAGAACTGTGCTTCCTACACACACGGGCCATATCTAGTTCAACTCTGCTTATGAAACTGACAAGAACTGTAGCTCCTCTTCAGTCCAATACACTGTACTTGCTGGGTACAGACGCGAGTGCTATTTGCACTGTGTATGGCAATAGGAGCGCAATAGTGACTCTTCTTTTCAGAAAACAACTCTTGCTGGTATGACCAGAAACTGCATGGGATTCAACTCCATTTCTGATTGGGAAACAAATGCTAGCTCTCCTTACAAGAAACACACTGTGCTTTTGAAAAAACAGGACTCTTCTACTTTACTGTGTTTCCTAGGGGTCCGAAGAGTGAGCTTGCTCAGAACAAAAGAACTGTGCTTCCTACACACATGGCCATATCTAGTTCAACTCTGCTTAGGAAACTGACAAGAACGGTAGCTCCTCTTCAGTCCAATACACTGTACTTGCTGGGAACACACGACAGTGCTATTTGCACTGTGTATGGCGGTGGGAGAGCAATAGTTACTTTCCTTACCAGAAAACAACTCTTGCTCGTAGGACAAAAAACAGGATGTGATTCAACTCCATTTAGGACAGGGAAACAAACGCTAGCTTGCCATACAAGAGACACACTCTGCTTTTGAGAAAAGAGCACTCTTCTACTCTACTGTGTTTCCTATGGGGTCCGAACAGTGACCTTGCTCAGAAAAAAAGAACTCTGCTTCCTACAAACACGGGCCTTATCTAGTTCAACTCTGCTTAGGAAACTGACAAGAACAGTAGCTCCTCTTCAGTCCAATACACTGTACTTGCTGGGAACAGACGCGAGTGCTATTTGCACTGTGTATGCCAATGGGAGCTCAATAGTGACTTTCCTTACCAGAAAACAACTCTTGCTCATAGGACCAAAAACTGCATGTGATTCAACACCATTTAGGACTGGGAAACAAACGCTAGCTCGCCTTACAAGAAACACACTCTGCTTTTGAGAAAAGAGGACTCTTCTACTCTACTGTGTTTCCTATAGGGCCAGAACAGTGAGTTTGCTCAGAAAAAAAGAACTGTGCTTCCTACAAATACAGCCTTATCTAGTTCAATTCTGCTTAGGAAAGTGACCAGAACAGTAGGTCCTCTTCAGTCCAATACACTGTACATGCTGGGGACAGACGCCAGTGCTATTTGCCCTGTGTATGACAATGGGAGCGCAATAGTGACTCTTCTTACCAGAAAACAACTCTTGCTCGTACGACAAGAAACTGCATGTGATTCAACTCCATTTAGGACTGGGAAACAAATGCTAGCTCGCCTTACAAGAAACACACTCTGCTTTGGAGAAAAGAGCACTCTTCTTCTCTACTGTGTATCCTATGGAATCCGAACAGTGAGCTTGCTCAGAACAAAAGAACTGTGCTTCCTACAAACACGGGCCATATCTAGTTCAACTCTGCTTAGGAAACTGACAAGAACAGTATCTCCTCTTCAGTCCAATTCACTGTACTTGCTGGGAACAGACGCGATGCTATTTGCACTGTGTATGCGAATGGTAGCTCAATAGTGACTTTCCTTACCAGAAAAAAACTCCTGCTCGTAGGACCAAAAACTGCATGTGATTCAACTCCATTTAGGACTGGGAAACAAACGCTAGCTCACCTTACAAGAAACACACTCTGCTTTTGAGAAAAGAGGACTCTTCTACTCTACTTAGTTTCCTATAGGGCCAGAACAGTGAGTTTGCTCGAAACAAAAGAACTGTCCTTCCTACACACACGGGCCATATCTAGTTCCACTCTGCTTAGGAAACTGACATGAACAGTAGCTCCTCTTCAGTCCAATAAACTGTACATGCTGGGAACAGACGCCTGTGCTATTTGCCCTAGTATCACAATGGGAGCGCAATAGTGACTCTTCTTACCAGAAAACAACTCTTGCTCGTAGGATCAGAAACTGCATGTGATTCATCTCCATTTAGGATTGGGAAACAAACGCTAGCTCGCCTTACAGGAAACACACTCTGCTTTTGAGAAAAGAGCACTCTTCTACTCTACTGTGTTTCCTATAGGGCCAGAACAGTGAGCATTCTCAGAACAAAAGAACTGTGCTTCCTACACACAAGGGCCATATCTAGTTCAATTCTGCTTAGGAAACCGACAAGAACAGTAGCTCTGCATCAGTCCAATACACTGTACTGGCTGGGAACAGAAGCGAGTGCTATTTGCACTGTGTATGGAAATGGGAGCACAATAGACACTTTCCTTACCAGAAAACAACTCTTGCTCGTAGAACCAAAAACTGCATGTGATTGAACTCGATTTAGGACTGGGAAACAAACGCTACCTCGCCTTACAAGAAACACACTCTGCTTTTGAGAAAAGAGCACTCTTCTACTCTAATGTCTTTCCTATAAGGCCAGAACAGTGAGCATTCTCAGAACAAAAGAACTGTGCTTCCTACACACATGGGCCATATCTAGTTCAACTCTGCTTAGGAAACTGACAAGAACAGTAGCTCCGCTTTAGTCCAATACACTGTACTTGCTGGGAACAGACGCGAATGATATTTGCACTGTGTATGGCAATGGGAGCGCAATAGTGACTTTCCTTACCAGAAAACAACTCTTGCTCGTAGGACAAGAAATTGCATGTGATTCAACTCCATTTAGGACTGGGAAACAAACGCTAGCTGGCCTTACAAGAAACACACTCTGCTTTTGAGAAAAGAGCACTCTTCTACTCTACTGTGTTTCCTATAGGGCCAGAACAGTGAGTTTTCTCAGAAAAAAAAACTGTGCTTCCTACAAATACCGCCTTATCTAGTTCAATTCTGCTTAGGAAAGTGACAAGAACAGTAGGTCCTCTTCAGTCCAATACACTGTACATGCTGGGAACAGACGCCTGTGCTATTTGCCCTGTGTATGACAATGGGAGCGCAATAGTGACTCTTCTTACCAGAAAACAACTCTTGCTCGTAGGACAGGAAACTGCATGTGATTCAACTCCATTTAGGACTGGGAAACAAATGCTAGCTCGCCTTACAAGAAACACACTCTGCTTTGGAGAAAAGAGCACTCTTCTTCTCTACTGTGTATCCTATGGAATCCGAACAGTGAGCTTGCTCAGAACAAAAGAACTGTGCTTCCTACAAACACGGGCCATATTTAGTTCAACTCTGCTTAGGAAACTGACAAGAACAGTTTCTCCTCTTCAGTCCAATTCACTGTACTTGCTGGGAACAGACGCGATGCTATTTGCACTGTGTATGCGAATGGGAGCACAATAGTGACTTTCCTTACCAGAAAACAACTCTTGCTCGTAGGACCAAAAACTGCATATGATTCAAGTCCATTTAGGACTGGTAAACAAACGCTAGCTCACCTTACAAGAAACACACTCTGCTTTTGAGAAAAGAGGACTCTTCTACTCTACTTTGTTTCCTATAGGGCCAGAACAGTGAGTTTGCTCGAAACAAAAGAACTGTCCTTCCTACACACACGGGCCATATCTAGTTCAACTCTGCTTAGGAAACTGACATGAACAGTAGCTCCTCTTCAGTCCAATAAACTGTACATGCTGGGAACAGACGCCAGTGCTATTTGCCCTAGTATCACAATGGGAGCGCAATAGTGACTCTTCTTACCAGAAAACATCTCTTGCTCCTAGGATCAGAAACTGCATGTGATTCATCTCCATTTAGGATTGGGAAACAAACGCTAGCTCGCCTTACAGGAAACACACTCTGCTTTTGAGAAAAGAGCACTCTTCTACTCTACTGTGTTTCCTATAGGGCCAGAACAGTGAGCATTCTCAGAACAAAAGAACTGTGCTTCCTACACACAGGGGCCATATCTAGTTCAATTCTGCTTAGGAAACCGACAAGAACAGTAGCTCTGCATCAGTCCAATACACTGTGCTTGCTGGGAACAGAAGCGAGTGCTATTTGCACTGTGTATGGAAATGGGAGCACAATAGACACTTTCCTTACCAGAAAACAACTCTTGCTCGTAAAACCAAAAACTTCATGTGATTCAACTCGATTTAGGACTGGGAAACAAACGCTAGCTCGCCTTACAAGAAACACACTCTGCTTTTGAGAAAAGAGCACTCTTCTACTCTAATGTCTTTCTTATAAGGCCAGAACAGTGAGCATTCTCAGAACAAAAGAACTGAGCTTCCTATACACATGGGCCATATCTAGTTCAACTCTGCTTAGGAAACTGACAAGAACAGTAGCTCCGCTTTAGTCCAATACACTGTACTTGCTGTGAACAGACGCGAATGATATTTGCACTGTGTATGGCAATGGGAGCGCAATAGTGACTTTCCTTAGCAGAAAACAACTATTGCTCGTAGGACAAGAAACTGCATGTGATTCAACTCCATTTAGGACTGGGAAATAAACGCTAGCTGGCCTTACAAGAAACACACTCTGCTTTTGAGAAAAGAGCACTCTTCTACTCTACTGTGTTTCCTATAGGGCCAGAACAGTGAGTTTGCTCAGAAAAAAAGAACTGTGCTTCCTACAAATACCGCCTTATCTAGTTCAATTCTGCTTAGGAAAGTGACAAGAACAGTAGGTCCTCTTCAGTCCAATACACTGTACATGCTGGGAACAGACGCCAGTGCTATTTGCCCTGTGTATGACAATGGGAGCGCAATAGTGACTCTTCTTACCAGAAAACAACTCTTGCTCGTAGGACAAGAAACTGCATGTGATTCAACTCCATTTAGGACTGGGAAACAAATGCTAGCTCGCCTTACAAGAAACACACTCTGCTTTGGAGAAAAGAGCACTCTTCTTCTCTACTGTGTATCCTATGGAATCCGAACAGTGAGCTTGCTCAGAACAAAAGAACTGTGCTTCCTACAAACACGGGCCATATTTAGTTCAACTCTGCTTAGGAAACTGACAAGAACAGTTTCTCCTCTTCAGTCCAATTCACTGTACTTGCTGGGAACAGACGCGATGCTATTTGCACTGTGTATGCGAATGGGAGCACAATAGTGACTTTCCTTACCAGAAAACAACTCTTGCTCGTAGGACCAAAAACTGCATGTGATTCAAGTCCATTTAGGACTGGTAAACAAACGCTAGCTCACCTTACAAGAAACACACTCTGCTTTTGAGAAAAGAGGACTCTTCTACTCTACTTTGTTTCCTATAGGGCCAGAACAGTGAGTTTGCTCGAAACAAAAGAACTGTCCTTCCTACACACACGGGCCATATCTAGTTCAACTCTGCTTAGGAAACTGACATGAACAGTAGCTCCTCTTCAGTCCAATAAACTGTACATGCTGGGAACAGACGAGAGTGCTATTTGCCCTAGTATCACAATGGGAGCGCAATAGTGACTCTTCTTACCAGAAAACTACTCTTGCTCGTAGGATCAGAAACTGCATGTGATTCATCTCCATTTAGGATTGGGAAACAAACGCTAGCTCGCCTTACAAGAAACACGCTCTGCTTTTGAGAAAAGAGCACTCTTCTACTCTACTGTGTTTCCTATAGGGCCAGAACAGTGAGCATTCTCAGAACAAAAGAACTGTGCTTCCTTCACACAGGGGCCATATCTAGTTCAACTCTGCTTAGGAAACTAACAAGAACAGTAGCTCTGCATCAGTCCAATACACTGTACTGGCTGGGAACAGAAGCGAGTGCTATTTGCACTGTGTATGGAAATGGGAGCACAATAGACACATTCCTTACCAGAAAACAACTCTTGCTCGTAGAACCAAAAACTGCATGTGATTCAACTCGATTTAGGACTGGGAAACAAACGCTACCTCGCCTTACAAGAAACACACTCTGCTTTTGAGAAAAGAGCACTCTTCTACTCTACTGTGTATCCTATGGGGACCGAAAAGTGAGCTTGCTCAGAACAACAGAACTGTGCTTCCTCCACACACGGTCCATATCTAGTTCAACTCTGCTTAGGAAACTGACAAGAACAGAAGCTCCTTTTCAGTCTAATACACTGTACTTGCTGGGAAAAGACGCGAATGCTATTTGCACTGTGTATGGCAATGGGAGCACAATAGTGACTTTCCTTACCAGAAAACAACTCTTTCTCATAGGACCCAAAACTGGATGTAATTCAACTCCATTTAGGAATGGGAAACAAACGCTAGCACGCCTTACAAGAAAGACACTCTGATTTTGAGAAAAGAGCAGACTTCTACATGACTGTGTTTCCTATGGGGTCCGAACAGTGAGCTTGCTCAGAACAAAAGAACTGTGCTTCCTACAAACACGGGCCATATCTAGTTCAACTCTGCTTAGGAAACTGACAAGAACATTAGCTCCGCTTCAGTCCAATTCACTGTATTTGCTGGGAACAGACACGAGTGCTATTTGCACTGTGTATGGCAATGGAGCGCAATAATGACTTTCCTTTCCAGAAAACAACTCTTGCTCATAGGACCAAAAACTGCATGTGATTCAACTCGATTTAGGACTGGGAAACAAACGCTAGTTCGCCTTACAAGAAACACACTCTGCTTTTGAGAAAAGAGCACTCTTCTACTCTACTGTGTATCCTATGGGATCCGAACAGTGAGCTTGCTCCGAACAAAAGAACTGTGCTTCCTACACACACGGCCATATCTAGTTCAAGTCTACTTAGGAAACTGACAAGAACAGTAGCTCCTCTTCAGTCCAATACACTGTACTTGCTTGGAACAGACGTGAGTGCTATTTGCACTGTGTCTGGCAATGGGAGTGCAATAGTGACTTTCCTTACCAGAAAACAACTCTTGCTCGTAAGACCAAAAACAGGATGTGATTCAACTCCATTTAGGACAGGGAAACAAATGCTAGCTTGCCTTACAAGAAACACACTCTGCTTTTGAGAAAGGAGCACTCCTCTACTCTACTGTGTTTCCTATGGGGTCCGAACAGTGAGCTTGCTCAGAACAAAAGAACTGTGCTTCCTACACACACGGGCCATATCTAGTTCAATTATGCTTAGGAAACTGACAAGAACAGCAGCTCCTCTTCATTCCAATACACTGTACTTGGGGGGAACAGATGCCAGTGCTATTTGCCCCGTTTATGACAATGGAAGCACAATAGTGACTCTTCTTACCAGATAACAACTCTTGCTCATAGGACGAGAATCTGCATGTGATTCATCTCCATTTAGGATTGGGAAACAAACGCTAGCTCACCTTACAAGAAACACACTCTGCTTTTGAGAAAAGAGCATTCTTCTACTCTACTGTGTTTCCTATGGTGTCCGAACAGTGAGCTTGCTCAGAACAAAAGAACTGTGCTTCCTACAAACACGGGCCATATCTAGTTCAACTCTGCTTAGGAAACTGACAAGAACAGTTTCTCCTCTTCAGTCCAATTGACTGTACTTGCTGGGAACAGACGCGATGCTATTTGCACTGTGTATGCGAATGGGAGCGCAATAGTGACTTTCCTTACCAGAAAACAACTCTTGCTCGTAGGATCAAAAACTGCATGTGATTCAACTCCATTTAGGACTGGGAAACAAACGCTAGCTCACCTTACAAGAAACACACTCTGCTTTTGAGAAAAGAGGACTCTTCTACTCTACTTTGTTTCCTATAGGGCCAGAACAGTGAGTTTGCTCAGAACAAAAGAACTGTGCTTCCTACAAATACCGCCTTATCTAGTTCAATTCTGCTTAGGAAACTGACAAGAACAGTAGATCCTCTTCAGTCCAATAAACTGTACATGCTGGGAAACGACGACAGTGCTATTTGCCCTGTGTATGATAATGGGAGCGCAATAGGGACTCTTCTTAACAGAAAACTACTCTTGCTCATAGGACAAGAAACTGCATGTGATTCAACTCCATTTAAGACTGGGAAACAAACGCTAGCTCGCCTTACAAGAAACACACTCTGCTTTTTCGAAAGCATCACTCTTCTACTCTACTTTGTTTCCTATAGGGCCAGAACAGTGAGCTTGCTCAGAACAAAAGAACTGTGCTTACTACACACACGGCCATATCTAGTTCAATTCTGCTTAGGAAACTGAAAAGAACAGTAGATCCTCTTCAGTCCAATACACTGTACATGCTGGGAACAGACGCCAGTGCTATTTGCCCTAGTACCACAATGGGAGCGCAATAGTGACTCTTCTTACCAGAAAACAACTCTTGCTCGTAGGACAATAAACTGCTTGTGATTCAACTCCATTTAGGACTGGGAAACAAACGCTAGCTCGCCTTACAAGAAACACACTCTGCTTTGGAGAAAAGAGCACTTTTCTACTCTACTGTGTTTCCTATGGTGTCCGAACAGTGAGCATTCTCAGAACAAAAGAACTGTGCTTCCTACACACATGGGCCATATCTAGTTCAACTCTGCTTAGGAAACTGACATGAACAGTAGCTCCTCTTCAGTCCAATACACTGTACATGCTGGGAACAGACGTGAGTGCTATTTGCACTGTGTCTGGAAATGGAAGCGCAATAGTGACTTTCCTTACCAGAAAACAACTCTTGCTCGTAAGACCAAAAACAGGATGTGATTCAACTCCATTTAGGACAGGGAAACAAATGCTAGCTTGCCTTACAAGAAACACACTCTGCTTTTGAGAAAAGAGCACTCTTCTACTCTACTGTGTTTCCTGTGGGGTCCGAACAGTGAGCTTGCTCAGAACAAAAGAAGTGTGCTTCCTACACACACGGGCCATATCTAATTCAACTCTGCTTAGGAAACTGACAAGAAAGGTAGATCCTCTTCAGTCCAATACACTGTACTTGCTGGGATTAGACGCCAGTGCTATTTGCCTTGTGTATGACAATGGGAGCACAATAGTGACTCTTCTTACCAGAAAAGAACTCTTGCTGGTAGGACCAGAAACTGCATGGGATTCAACTCCATTTAGGACTGGGAAACAAACGCTAGCTCGCCTTACAAGAAACACACTCTGCTTTTGAGAAAAGAGCAGTCTTCTACTCTAATGTGTTTCCTATAGGGCCAGAACAGTGAGCATTCGCAGAACAAAAGAACTGTGCTTCCTACACACACGGTAGATATCTAGTTCAACTCTGCTTAGGAAACTGACAAGAACAGTAGATCCTCTTCAGTCCAATACACTGTACATGCTGGGAACAGACGCCAGTGCTATTTGCCCTGTGTATGACAAGGGGAGCACAATAGTGACTCTTCTTACCAGAAAACAACTCTTGGTCGTAGGACAAGAAACTGCATGTGATTCAACTCCATTTAGGATTGGGAAACAAACGCTAGCTCGCCTTACAAGAAACACACTCTGCTTTTGAGAAAAGTGCACTCTTCTACTCGACTGTGTTTCCTATGGGGTCCGAACAGTGAGCTTGCTCAGAAAAAAAGAATTGTTATTCCCACACACACGGGCCATATCTAGTTCAACTCCGCTTTGGAAACTGACAAGAACAGTAGCTCCTCTTCAGTCCAATACACTGTTCTTGCTGGGAACAGACGTGAGTGCTATTTGCACTGTGTGTGGCAATGGGAGCGCAATAGTGACTTTCCTTACCAGAAAACATCTCTTGGTCGTAGGACCAAAAACTGCATGTGATTCAACTCCATTTAGGACTGGGAAACAAATGCTAGCTCGCCTTCCAAGAAACACACTCTGCTTTTAAGAAAAGAGCACTCTTCTACTCTACTGTGTTTCCTATGGTGCCCGAACAGTGAGCATTCTCAGAACAAAAGAACTGTGCTTCCTACACACACGGGCCATATCTAGTTCAACTCTGCTTAGGAAACTGACATGAACAGTAGCTCCTCTTCAGTCCAATACTCTGTACATGCTGGGAACAGACGCCAGTGCTATTTGCCCTAGTATCACAAAGGGAGCGCAATAGTGACTCTTCTTACCAGAAAACAACTCTGGCTCTTAGGACCAGAAACTGCATGTGATTCATCTCCATTTAGGATTGGGAAACAATCGCTAGCTCGCCTTACAAGAAACACACTCTGCTTTTGAGAAAAGAGCACTCTTCTACTCTACTGTGTTTCCTATAGGGCCAGAACAGTGAGCATTCTCAGAACAAAAGAACTGTGCTTCCTACACACAGGGGCCATATCTAGTACAACTCTGCTTAGGAAACTGACAAGAACAGTAGCTCCGCATCAGTCCAATACACTGTACTTGCTGGGAACAGACACGAGTGCTATTTGCACTGTGTATAGCAATGGGAGCGCAATAGTGACTTTCCTTACCAGAAAACAACTCTTGCTCGTAGGACCAAAAACTGCATGTGATTCAACTCCATTTAGGACTGGGAAAAAAACGCTAGCTCACCTTACAAGAAACACACTCTGCTTTTGAGAAAAGAGCACTCTTCTACTCTACTGTGTTTCCTATATGGCCAGAACAGTGAGTTTGCTCAGAACAAAAGAACTGTGCTTCCTACAAATACGGCCATATCTAGTTCAATTCTGCTTAGGAAACTGACAAGAACAGTAGATCCTCTTCAGTCCAATACACTGTACATGCTGGGAACAGACGCCAGTGCTATTTGCCCTGTGTATGACAATGGGAGCGCAATAGTGACTCTTCTTACCAGAAAACAACTCTTTTTGTAGGACAAGAAACTGCATGTGATTCAACTCCGTTTATGACTGGGAAACAAACTCTAGCTCGCCTTACAAGAAACACACTCTGCTTTTGAGAAAAGAGCACTCTTCTACTCTACTGTGTTTCCTATGGTGTCCGAACAGTGAGCTTGCTCAGAACAAAAGAACTGTGCTTCCTACACACACGGGCCATATCTAGTTCAACTCTGCTTAGGTAACTGACAAGAACAGTAGCTCCTTTTCAGTCCAATACACTGTACAAGCTGGGAACATACGCGAGTGCTATTTGCACTGTGTATGGCAATAGGAACACAATAGTGACTCTTCTTATCAGAAAACACTCTTGCTCATAGGACCAGAAACTGCATGGGATTCAACTCCATTTTTGACTGGGAAACAAACACTAGCTCACCTTACAAGAAAGACACTCTGATTTTGAGAAAAGAGCACTCTTCTACTCTACTGTGTTTCCTATGGGGTCGGAATAGTGAGCTTGCTCAGAACAAAAGAAATGTGCTTCCTACACACAGGGGCCATATCTAGTTCAACTCTACTTAGGAAACTGACAAGAACAGTAGCTCCGCTTCAGTCCAATACACTGTACATGCTGGGAACAGACGCGAGTGCTATTTGCACTGTGTATGGCAATGGGAATGCAATAGTGACTTTCCTTACCAGAAAACAACTCTTGCTCGTAGGACCAAAAACAGGATGTGATTCAACTCCATTTAGGACTGGGAAACAAATGCTAGCTTGCCTTACAAGAAACACACTCAGCTTCTGAAAAAAGAGCACTCTTCTACTCTACTGTGTTTCCTATGGGGTCTGAACAGTGAGCTTGCTCAGAACAAAAGAACTGTGCTTCCTACACACACGGGCCACATCTAGTTCAACTCTAATTAGGAAACTGACAAGAACGGTAGCTCCTCTTCAGTCCAATACACTGTACTAGCTGGGAACAGACAAGCGTGCTATTTGCACTGTATATGGCAATAGGAGTGCAATAGTGACTCTTCTTATCAGAAAACACCTCTTGCTCGTAGGACCAGAAACTGCATGTGATTCAACTCCATTTCTGATTGGAAACAAACACTAGCTCACCTTACAAGAAACACACTCTGCTTAAGGAAAGAGCACTCCTCTACTCTACTGTGTTTCCTATGGGGTCCGTACAGTGAGCTTGCTCAGAACAAAAGAACTGAGCTTCCTACACACACGGGCCATATCTAGTTCAATTATGCTTAGGAAACTGACAAGAACAGCAGATCCTCTTCAGTCCAATACATCTGTACTCAGATGCCAGTGCTATTTGCCCCGTTTATGACAATGGGAGCGCAATAGTGACTCTTCTTACCAGAAAACAACTCTTGCTCATAGGACCAGAAACTGCATGTGATTCAACTCCATTTAGAACTGGGAAACAAACGCTAGCTTGACTTACAAGAAACACACTCTGCTTTTGAGAAAGGAGCACTCTTCTACTCTAATGTCTTTCCTATAAGGCCAGAACAGTGAGCATTCTCAGAACAATAGAACTGTGCTTCCTATAAACACAGGCCATATCTAGTTCAAGTCTGCTTAGGAAACTGACAAGAACAGTAGATCCTCTTCAGTCCAATACACTGTACATGCTGGGAACAGACGCCAGTGCTATTTGCCCTATGTATCACAATGGGAGCTCAATAGTGACTCTTCTTACCAGAAAACAACTCTTGCTTGTAGGACAAGAAACTGCATGTGATTCATCTCCATTTAGGATTGGGAAACAAACGCTAGCTCACCTTACAAGAAACACACTCTGCTTTTGAGAAAAGAGCACTCTTCTACTCTACTGTGTTTCCTATGGTGTCCGAACAGTGAGCTTGCTCAGAACAAAAGAACTGTGCTTCCTACACACAGGGGCCATAATTAGTTCAACTCTGCTTAGGAAACTGACATGAACAGTAGCTCCTCTTCAGTCCAATACACTGTACTTGCTGGGAACAGACGCGAGTGCTATTTGCACTGTGTATGGCAATGGGAGCACAATAGTGACTGTTCTTCCCAGAAAACAATTCTTGCTCATAGGAACAGAAACTGCATGTGATTCAACTCCATTTAGAACTGGGAAACAAACGCTAGCTCGCCTTACAAGAAACACACACTGCTTTTGAGAAAAGAGCACACTTCTACTCTACTGTGTTTCCTATGGGGTCCGAACAGTGAGCTTGCTCAGAACAAAAGAACTGTGCTTCCTACACACAGGGGCCATATCTAGTTCAACTCTGCTTAGGAAACTGACAAGAACAGTAGCTCCTCTTCAGTCCAATACACTGTACTTGCTGGGAACAGATGCGAGTGCTATTTATACTGTGTATGGCAATGGGAGCGCAACAGTGACTTTATTACCAGAAAACAACTCTTGCTCGTAGGACCAGAAACTGCATGTGATTCAACTCCATTTAGGACTTGGAAACAAACGCTAGCTTGACTTACAAGAAACACACTCTGCTTTTGAGAAAGGAGCACTCTTCTACTCTAATGTCTTTCCTATAAGGCTGGAACAGTGAGCAATATCAGAACAAAAGAACTGTGCTTCCTACACACACGGGATATATCAAGTTCAACTCTGCTTAGGAAACTGAGAAGAACAGTAGATGCTCTTCAGTCCAATACACTGTACATGCTGGGAACAGACGCCAGTGCTATTTGCCCTTTGTATGACAATGGGAA